>NW_028292569.1:11086213-11261918 GCF_029948245.1 Actinia tenebrosa
TCCGGTTACTAAAAATAGCCCTACCGGTAATTTACATGGCGCGCGCGTCATTAAGAAGTTTCCCTCTTATTTATGCTCTCTTGCAGAACCTCAACATCCTCTCCATCTAGGATAACCTTTCTCGAGTTCGTTCACTTACCTATACATCAAAAGGTGAAGTCACAAGCTATACTTCCTGCACTCTACCGACATAGTTATCTAAACTTGTATATCTTAAGCCCTCCCTACTATATGTACCAACTACAACCTCCAGCTCCAGTACCCGGCCGTACATGAAGTTCACAACTGTAATCCTGTATTATGCTTCCAGGTGTGCTTATAGAGAGTACTATCAATGTTTGTATTTAGCGAAAAACCGTGTGATCTCAGTACGCTACCGGGATATTACACTTATTGGATTCATCCAAGCCCATTATATATTGCAGAATATTAAAGTCGAGACTTAATATCTGACATAATGGGCGAGGATGAATCCTATAGGTGTAAAATATAGGAGTAAAATATCCGTCATTTGTTAGTGGCGTCCAAGCAATTATGCAGATGCAAATAATTCACCTTTTCGAGGCTAGCTTGGACTGCGTTACGGTCACCAAAACGTTCGGACATCGTTATCGGATTTCCATACAAATTGACTGACTTTAAAGAGAAAATTTAGGTAGATTTCTTTAGTTAGCTCTCTTAACAGCAATAAGAAAAGCTTCAATCAAGCTAGAAAAATGATTATTTACTTGTATTTAGAGAGCTAGCTAAAGATTAACCAAGTAAATAGTTCATTTAGAGTCAGTACATTTGTACGGAAATTCGAGAACAATGTCCGAACTTTTTGGTGAACGTAACACAATCTAATACAATTTATACCCCGTGACGGCTAGCAAAAAACAAGTGTTTAAATATTCACAAATACCAACGGTAAAGTAAAGAATGTACAACTTCAACAATACAAACACTTTGAAACTCGACGGGCCTTGACTGGAGCACGTGAATATTGTGCACAAACTCGAGGCTAACCCTGTGCAAATGAGTTTGTAATCAAGAAACACAGCGGTAATTTGGAATTTGAAACGGGTCTATACGAAGTTTCCGCCATCCGCTGACCTATGCAGGCTCGTTTTTGCAGATAACTGCCTACAGATATAACAATCGACCGCTGAAAAATCGCTGGCGCCTGCTGATTGCAAGAATTAGCTGTAGGTTCTCGACCAATGAGAATTGTCAGTTAAATACTAATTTTTTGGTCGAATGTCAGTTAACTGTAATAATTTTGCAAGCACTTACCATAATATTAACCAAAAAAATGAAAAAAATCAGTTAACTGTGAAAACTATTAATTTTAGGTTATTTGTCAGTTAACTACTATTTTTAGTTAACTATTAACCCAATTGGCAACCTCGAAAACTATTACTTATAATCACTGAGCCTGAGGGGAATAATTTTAGTTTTAGTATAATTTTAGACTTGTATAACAGAGAAAAATCGAAATTCAGGGTAAAAAAAAAAACACGTTTTAGTATTTCTTCCGGTCTGGAAAACTTTGGAAAGCCTCATAATCACCGCTCAAGCGGTAATTATCGTCTCTGAGTCACTGGTCGCTCCACCAATCACAGCGCGAAACTATGTTCAGACCTAAAATTTACTAAATAACAATTATTTGCCGAAGGCGAAGTGACTATCGTGGAATATTTACCGAGACGCGAATCTTCGAGATACTGATCACTGAGCCTGACGCGAATAATTGTTTTAGTATTCATTTTAACAAAAGTGAATTCAGTGAATAACGGAGAGAGAGTTTGTGTCGTATTTTTAAATGTTATTTATCTTTGCAAGCGGCACAAATCGGCAATCGAGCGTGCGCGATATATTCACCTGTAGGTGACTATAGCAGCATAAGACGTAAAATGTAACCAATGAGCACGTCGGATTTATTATATACACTTGTGTAAAAATAATAAAATATGATATGATAACTTTTTAGTTTAGTAATGGTAAACTCAGGATTAAACTAAATATTGCAATACCTTTATTGGATCTTCCTGAACCGGAAGGGCTTTTCAAATTCAATTTATAAAGCTTACAAACTTTAAGAGCTACTTTACAAATACATGTATGTGCTTAGGTATATCAATTTTAGCTATAAAAGTTTTTTATGTAATTCTGTCATAATGTTAAGTGGATAATACATTTTTAATCACGAGTATGATTTCAGACCGCAATTGGACGACACGAAGTTTTATTACCAGTTTATAATTATATCCATTTTTGTAAAAAAATAAGTTTTTGATAAAGACGAACTGGACAGCATATTTTTCTGCTAAACATGGGCAAAAATTCGATACAGTCCAGCGTTTTAATTCGCTAGCGCGGAAATTCTTGCTGTCACCTTATGCGCATGCTCAATCGACCAAAACAATATGGCATCCAAGAGGTAAAGAAGTGAAGAGTCGAATAAATTTCATAAATGCCTGAAGGAATTAAGTACAGCTGATTTTTTGGGTCATACGCCATGTAAATTATATACCACAGGAAGCCCAAACGTCAAAAATCAACAGACACAGAAAGCCCAGTCAGTGAAATTTAACAGAATATAATAATAATAGTAATAATGCTAAATAACCAGTCTCTCACGATAAAAATGGCTGCCGTTACTAGAAGGCAGATGCAAGGAAACTAACACTCGAATATGAGCAGTTTGGTTATCGAACTTTGAGTTGCGATGTATAGAGGTTGTCCAACGCTTGATCCTACGTAGCAACGAGCAAACGATTTTGTGCTACTCAGAGGTTTTCTGTGATTTAAAGGGCAGTTATGGGGAGCAATTTTCAAAGATTTTACGAGCTTCGGGCCGTGGAATGGTGCATTATAGTAAAGAATGTTTACGATCTACTTAAAGTTAGATAGGATATGACAGTTTCTAGATGTGTAGTGTTGAGCCATATATTATCACTAGAAAAGCTTATAATTTCGAATTTACTATCTTCTACCAGTCATTCTCTTGTAAAGCTGCCATTTTATTTCGAACTGAAATGAACGAAGTGCGCATGCTCATCCACCATACTGTATAGAATTTTTGCCCACGACGCATGCCGACAATAAAACAGTCGATCCAAATATGTCTACAAGTGTAGAAAGTGGGGCCACTTTTCTTTTATATTAATTTGTGCTCAAAAGTATGAAACCAACTTAGCAAAATGACTTAAGAGATGCCCCCTCACTAGCTTCTCTCAAGTGTCAAGTTTAAAGAGCTAGTCTTAAATATTGAATTAATTACTCTTTTTTATATATCGATCTAGTATTTCTATAGTTTCTTTCATTATTCTTTCTATCATTATTATTTAATCTCTTCAACATTATTATCTATACATTATTATTAAGTTATAGGTTTATATAGTTTTTGTTTAGTTTTTTTTTTTATATATATCTACAAGCAAGAACTTTGCCATACGATATTATAACATTAGTAATTTAGTGAGAAAGGAATACATTAAAAGACAAAAGAAAAAGTTCAGCTTCAGTGATCTTATTTTGTTTTTTAATATCATTCCTATTCCACTAAATCACTAATGTTCTATTTTCGTATGACAACGTTCTTGCAAGTAGGTGTACCCAGATCACAATCAAGTGGTTTACACGAGGGTCCTCCTAAACAGAAACTATATAAACCTATAACTTAATAATAATGTATAGATAATGATGTTGAAGAGATTAAATAATAACGATAGAAAGAGTATGAATACTAAAATAGAGAAACTATAGAAATACTAGATATACCATTTGTTTGGAAAGTTCCGAAAGGCTCGCGGTCTTCTGATCGAATTGTGTGGTAGCTAGAAGCGTGTACCATTTGTAGGCAGTGAAAGT
Organism: Actinia tenebrosa; assembly: GCF_029948245.1. Classification (NCBI taxonomy): domain Eukaryota; kingdom Metazoa; phylum Cnidaria; class Anthozoa; order Actiniaria; family Actiniidae; genus Actinia; species Actinia tenebrosa. The sequence goes on from NW_028292569.1 coordinate 11,090,069, forward strand.
TTCGCGCTCTTTTCTTACCATTAGCAAACAAATTTCCGACCAGATGTTTTAAATGGTGTAATTCGAAATGGTACTTTTTGTACACTTAGGCCCGGTTGTACGAAGCCTGGATAGCGCTATTCAACGGACATATCCTTATCTAGTGGATAGATTTATTAGATATAACAGCATCAGCTTACCCGCTGGATAAGGATTTATCCATCAAATAGTGCTATCCTCCCTTCGTTCAACCGGGCCCTGGCTTTCTGCTGACAAAGGCTGCCTTGATCTTGCCACTATCGATATTTTTACTCCTGGTCTTTTAGTTGTAAATCACACTGAATTTGCAAGATCCCAGTGGAACTGTCATAGAAGGTTCTGGAAAGTACGACATTTGACCTCATGAACCGATCCCACTCCCAGTAAGATTGGAATTTTTGAATATCATATTCCTGGTTACGACATGATTTTTGTTTCCTTGTTTGACACTTAAAACTTCCAGTCTATTTACACAAAAAAACAAAGAATACAATTAATTGGCTATTATTAATATCCTTGCGGAACATGCTTCGCTAGTGAAGTATTTAGTATGAAAGCCGGTAACCAATCAGAACAAAAGCGTAGCAAGGCATCAAAATGGCGGCTTTTTAGATTTTATACGATAATTTCATTTTTCTAATAAGGAAACATAGTACCGTAAAACGTACGAGCAAAGGCCTAACAAGGGGGGCCAAGAGCGCCAGGGGCCCCCTAGGCGAAAACAAAATGGCGGCTTTTTAGATTTTATACGGTATTAGAGTAAAAAAAAAAAAAGAACAAAAAAAACAAACAAACAAAAGTATACTTTAAAGGAGGCCGATTTTTGGACTTGCAAATGACGTGCCTTTTTCTTTTGTTTTGGCAAGGGATTGGTAATCATATATCTTCCACAAGTAACTCCCAAAGGAATCATAGCAACTTTTCTGGATTGAAATGTAAAAACGTTATTCAAAAAGAGATTTCATAACACTACTAATTACTATGGAATGCTATGATTAAATTGCAAAGAAAAAAAGAAAGAAAGAAAGAGAGAGAGAAAAAAAGAAAGAAAAATCGGATTTTCTCATGTCATTTTTTTTCCTTGCTCGTTTGCAAGAGCATGAGAGCGCGCACAGAAAGGATGCACGGAACCAATGACCAACAACGTCCTTAAGGACAATTATGAATGCGTAAAAAGTTATATAAATAACTGTTATGAATGTCGCGTTCTGATTGGTTTGGAGCGCATACTTTATGAGAGCACATCGCACGCGCGCGTACTTTCCGTTGCGTCATTTCTATCTACTATTGTAATTTGCATTTTATAAAAGAAATAAAAAACTTGCTTGCAGTGCTGAGTGATGTCATAAAGCACTTGGGGATTGGCAGAACACTCGAGAGGTGTCCAGAACACTTCTCTCGTATTCTGCCAACCCCCCGTGCTTTATGACAGCACACAGCACGCGCGCGCGTCTTCTATTTCTTCAATAAAATTTCTTGAAACTGATTTCCATAGCAACTCATTTTAGATACTCCTCTCGACCAATTAGAATCAAGCAATTTTATTACGTTTACCAAATAATTGTGGTGCACTATAATTGGCATGAATAATATATCTGAACAATTTTGCTTGATTCGGATTAGATATTAATCAAAAATAGTAGTTAGCACATGCAATGCAAATTAAAATGGTATTACTGAATGAGTAATAACATATTTTATTGGCTTCCCCCTTGTTTTGAGGGTACTTCTAAGGGTTCTTCAGTTTTTCTCTCTCTACAAAACCTAACAACTGAAGCTACATTCATTATTCCAACCACAGGCAAGTCGTGCCAAGCCATAGGTTGTTTCAGGGTTCCATCTGTGACGATTAGCCTTGTCCTGACTTAGATCACCTCATATGTCACCTCGTCGTTTCAGGGTTCCAAGGGTAGCCGAGCTCTCACGTAGATATTTCAGAAAGAAATGGTTCTCAAGAGAATGATATGTGGTCTGAATTGAGATTTTGGATGTTTTTGTAACCTGCACTTTGTACTGACGACTTGCCTTTTTATATTTTGTATCAATCCATCTACACTTGTACATTAGTATGGACATGGAATCAGTGTTTCAGGACAGTCACGCGCTTTGTGGTTCTCAAGTTCATGTTGGACTAACTCAAGTCCGCATTTGCCGTCACATGCCACTCTTTTGTACTTGCATGTGTTCTCGTGCTCTTTTATTCGCATTCTCTGCATTTTTGTGATGCAGTTTTCATGTGGACAGGGCACGAGCTGAAAAGGACATGTCTGTTGGTGTTTTGGAAGAGTTCCCAGTTTGCCGATGCAGGTACACTTCTGCGCAGCATCTATTGACCCTTAAGAATTCCAAGTTCAATAAATCATACTTTAATTGACATAAACTGGAAGCACGTGTTTCTCTTCATGAGAACCCCAGACTAAAATTATGAGGCAAATTTGCATAATTTTAGAACAAAGTCATTGTTCAGGGCTTTTATATGAGCATTATCCGGCCCTAGGAAACTTTGAAGGACTTGTCCATCCCCAGAAGCCATTGTATATATGTTCTCTCGTTTTCGTTATACCAAACATGGTCAACGATTGGGATCAGAAACCATGCGTGGCTTACCACAGGCGATCCAGGGTCTGTAAGGGTATTCGCGGGAACCAGGAAACGAATGAAATATAGCGCGGGATCCAAGAAAATATACGCATGATTGGGAGTATTGGCATCGGCCGTTGCACGGGAATTGCCTAATTCAATATCCTGGCTTTCTTATTTTCGGGTAAAACGTGATGGCAAATTGTCGCGTGACGCGGGATTTGGGGACAAATAGAGCGTGAATCGGGATCTGGATCCCCCTTCCATATCCTGACAATGGGCTGACCCAGCTGAGGAACTAATGCTCTAGTGACAAGTAGTTATCTAAACAAATGAATTCATGAAGGCGAAACAAGCAGACCACTTTTCCATGCACTTACCTACATCGACTGGAGCTGACTCCTGATTATGATTTTTATCTTCTCTTTGGGGATGACAATAAACTTTTAGGTTATCTATGACGCCTCTAACAGTAAGGTTACGCGAGAAATTCCGGTCTTCAATCAAGCTGTTATCCAAGGGGCACCTATCGACACTCCTCAACCACTGTCCAATGCAGTATCGACAAAACGAATGTCCCTCTTCACAACTCATGATGGGATCTCGCAGAACTTTGCGGCTGTAACAAACAACAAAATCAACCAGAATGTGTAAGATTTATCTTCGCTCAGCAATAGACCCCTTGCACTGAGTCCCGAACGGAATTGTTCTGGGGAAAAAGCATTAAAACAATTAAAATTAAAACATCTTTCCTCATCCAAAAAGCTTTGCCATCCAGCACATTTTCCCATACAAATCCTTATGAAATATGCGATTTTCTATAATGAAGAGATAGAAAACGAACGCGCGTGCTATGGTGAGTTATACAAGCACTTGGGAAGTTCTGGTGGTTGCTTAACCACTCAAAAAACTTGGAAGGTTGCTTTTCACTCAAAAAAGCTAAAGTTGCACTCCTCTTCGCGTCGTGCAACTCTTAAGGTTTTCTTCGTGCTTACCAACCTCCCGCATGCATCCATAATTGGAAGGACGCACGCTACTTATGATCCATTCCTTAAATATTCAATGGCATTTCTCCTATAGTCAACAATATTTGCTAAAACGTCGACTTCTTAATAATATCGGGGTGCTCTTTCTATTTCCGGTGTTCAATTTGACACAACGTCTCTTTTTACGAGCCTATTGTTAATTAATAATTTCTCGTCGAAGGCGAAGTGAATATTGGGGAATAATAACCGAAACGAAGTTGAGGCGTAGAGGGCCAAATGCAAGGAAATAATGTGTCAATGCAAAGTATTTCCATTTTTCACTTGTTCTGTCTTTCTTTTCTTCTTGCATTCAGGATAGCGAAAATTTTGCATCATCATATTATGAGAAAAAAACTGCAAATTTGGCTCTGAATGCTTCGTTTTCAACTGGCCGTGCGCCATTTTGGATTTGAGTGTATGCAGCCCGTAAAGTCCTCTACCGATCTCGTAAAGCGCCATTGAGCTCCTGGAAATGGCGCTACATAAATTCATCCCTTTACCTTTACCTTTTTGTCCTGGGCCTATGGGCACAGTACATTTGTTTTTGGTGAGTTAGGTATGATCGGAATTTAGTGTTACGAATGCCATTGGTGGACCTCGTCATGATTGACATTGGTGAAACACGAGGTGAAAATGCACGTTGAGATCTGTAAGATCGGGACACGGAGGAGTTGAAAGAGGTTGAACATGTGTGGTTTTCGTGGTAAGAGTGCCTTAATCCAACTTACTTTAAACTTAATTTGGTAGTATTCTAAGCAGATAATTAGAAACTGGAGCTAAATTAGAAACTTTAAGTGCGATTTTTGTTTTTTGATACAACTCGAATTAGTTACGTAAACAAAAGATTGTAAATGGACAGGCCAGGAATTTCTACTGCGTCATTGATGTAAAATAGTACTCGCACGAGTTTTATATTATTTTATTAGCAAGAAAAATGATATTTGGCTTGAATATTTTTATGACAAAAGCGTATTTCATGCCGCAAGCTTGAATGGGGCGGGCCATGAATTTCTACTGCGTCATTGATCTAAAATAGTACTATTGGTATTTACTAAAACAAGGAACGACCTAAAAAAAACCGAAACCACCTAAAACGACCTGAAACCACCTAAAACGACCTGAAACCATCTTGAAACCACATGAAGCCAGCCAAAACATTGAATTTCCATCGAGTTTGCCGTCCAGTTTGTGTATTTTATTGACTTTTATCGATCGATCGAGTGTTTGTTTTCCTTGGAAGGTATGTACTTCATGGTAGAATGTCATATAGTCGCTCATACGTATAGTCTCCCATAGAAGTATTCCACACTTATACCTCACCTTTCCCTTGCTATGATTACTTGTTCCTAGCTATGATCAACCGTCCCTACCTATCATCAACTGTTCCTACTTATGATCAACTGTCACAAGCTATCATCAACTATCCTTAGCTATTTTCAACTATCTCTTGCTTTTTTCAACTACCCCTAGCTGTCATCAACTGTCTTTAACTATTTTCAGCTATCCCTAGCTGTCATCAACTGTCCCTAGCTATGATTGCAATTTGAACATTTTTTTACATACTTTATAACGTGTAAATTTGTTAAACTTAATATAGGCCTATCTAGGGGGCTCAGGGGTGCCTGTGACCCCCTTTTCAAAGCCAAAGATAAATCATCTCACCGTTGGTGCAGTATGTGATATGATGTCATAGTGATAATCTGGTATGTTTTGATACCCACGCTCCCCCCCCCCCCCCCCCCCCCCCCCCCCCCATCTACATAGTCTTGTAGCCAGAGCTCTAAAGTCGCTGAAATACCATATTTGGAGTTCGCATCTTATGTACAGGATGAGAAATTAAAGATTTACTTCGAAGACGTGCCGCTTATTCAGCGAAAGGCTCTTTCAAGGGAATGTATGGGAAGACAACAATGACTTTGACAACTTATTTGGCAACTCGTTTACCCTCTTCCATCATGCACGTTAGCACACACACCTATCTACATAGTCTTGTAGCCAGACCTCCAAAGTCGCTGAAATTGCTGATTTGGAGTTTGCAGCTTATGTACAGCCTGAGAAATTAAAGATTTACTTCGAAGACGTCTTACAAGGGAATGTATGAGAAGAAAACTATGACCTTGACAATCTCTCTCGCAACTTGTTTATCTTCTTCCATTATGTACGTTAGCACACATACCTATCTACACAGTCTTGTAGCCAGAGCTCCAAAGTCGCTGAAATTGCTTATTTGGAGTTCGCAGATTATGTACAGGCTGAGAAAATAAAGTTTTACTTCGAAGACTTGGCGCTTATTCAGCGAAAGGCTCTTACAAGGGAATGTATGGGAAGACAACAACGACCTTGATAATCTCTCTCGCAACTTGTTTATCCTCTTCCATCATGCACGTTGGCACACACACCTATCTACATAGTGTTGTAGTCAAAGCTCAAAAGTCGCTGAAATTGCTTATTTGGAGTTCGCAGCTTATGTACAGGATGAGAAATTTCAGAGTTACTTCGAAGACTTCTTACAAGAGAATGTATGGGAAGACAAAAATGACCTTGACAACCTCTTTCGCAACTTGTTTATACTCTTCCATCATGCACGTTAGCACACACACCTATCTACATAGTCTTGAAGCCAGAGCTACAAAGTCTCTGAAATTGCTTATTTGGAGTTCGCAGCTTATGTACAGACTGAGAAATTAAAGATTTACTTGGAAGACTTCTTACAAGGGAATGTATGAGAAGAAAACTATGACCTTGACAATATCTCTCGCAACTTGTTTATCCCCTTCCATCATGCACGTTAGCACACACACCTATCTACATAGTCTTGTAGCCAGAGCTCCAAAGTCGCCAAAATTTCTTATTTGGAGTTCGCAGCTTATGTACAGGCTGAGAAATTAAAGATTTACTTCGAAGACTTGGCGCTTATTCAGCGAAAGTCTCTTACAAGGGAATGTATGGGAAGACAACAATGACCTTGACAATCTCTTTCGCAACTTGTTTATCCTCTTCCATCATGCACGTTGGCACACACACCTATCTACATAGTCTTGTAGCCAGAGCTCCAAAGTCGCTGAAATTGATTATTTGGAGTTCGCAGCTTATGTACAGGCTGAGAAAATAAAGATTTACTTCGAAGAATTCTTACAAGGCAATGTATGGGAAGACAACAATGACATTGACAATCTCTCTCGCAAGTGTATTTATCCTCTTCCATCATGCACGTCAACACACATACCTATATACATAGTCTTGTAGCCAGAGCTCCAAAGTCGCTGAGATGGCTTATTTAGAGTTCGCATCTTATGTACATGCTGAGAAATTAAAGAGTTACTTCGAAGATTTCTTACAAGAAAATGTATGGGAAGACGAAAATGAGCTTCACAATCTCTTTCGCAACTTGTTTATCCTCTTCCATCATGCACGTTACCACACACACCTATCTCCATAGTGTTGTAGCCAGAGCTCCAAAGTCGCTGACATTGCTTATTTGGAGTTCGCAGCTCATGTAAAGTTGAGAAATTAAAGATTTACTTAGAAGACTTCGCGCTTATTCAGCGAAAGGCTCTTACAAGGGAATGTATGGGAAGACAACAACGACCTTGACAATCTCTTTCGCAACTTGTTTATCCTCTTCCATCATGCACGTTGGCACACACACCTATCTACATAGTCTTGTAGCCAGAGCTCCAAAGTCGCTGAAATTGCTGATTTGGAGTTCGCAGCTTATGTACAGGCTGAGAAATTAAAGATTTACTTCGAAGAATTCTTACAAGGCAATGTATGGGAAGACAACAATGACATTGACAATCTCTCTCGCAAGTGTATTTATCCTCTTCCATCATGCACGTCAACACACATACCTATATACATAGTCCTGTAGCCAGAGCTCTAAAGTCGATTAAATATCTTATTTAGAGTTCGCAGCTTATGTACATGCTGAAAAATTAAAGAGTTACTTCGAAGACTTCTTACAAGAAAATGTATGGGAAGACGAAAATGAGCTTGACCATCTCTTTAGCAACTTGTTTATCCTCTTCCATCATGCACGTTAGCACAAACACCTATCTCCATAGTCTTTTAGCCACAGCTCCAAAGTTGCTAAAATTGCTTATTTGGAGTTCGCAGCTTAAGTACAGGCTGAGAAATTAAAGATTTACTTCGAAGACTTCGAGCTTATTCAGCGAAAGGCTCTAACAAGGGTATGTATGGGAAGACAACAATGACCTTCACAATCTCTCTTGCAACTTGTTTATCCTCTTCCATCATGCTCGTTAACACACACACCTATCTACATAGTCTTGTAGTCAGAGCTCCAAAGTCGCTGAAATTGCTTATTTGGAGTTTGCAGCTTATGTACAGGTTTAGAAATTAAAGATTTACTTCGAAAACTTGCCGCTTAATCAGCGATTGCTTTTACAATGGAATGTATGGGAAGACAACAATGACCTTGACAATCTCTATCGCAATTTGTTTATCCTCTTCCATCATGCACGTTAGCACACACACCTATCTACACAGTCTTGTAGCAAGAGCTCCAAAGTCGCTGAAATTGCTTATTTGGAGTTCGCAGCTTATGTACAGGCTGAGAAATTAAAGATTTACTTCGAAGACTTCTTACAAGGGAATGTATGGGAAGAAAACAATGACCTTGACAATCTCTATCGCAATTTGTTTATCCTCTTCCATCATGCACGTTAGCACACACACCTATCTACACAGTCTTGTAGCAAGAGCTCCAAAGTCGCTGAAATTGCTTATTTGGAGTCCGCAGCTTATGTACAGGCTGAGAAATTAAAGATTTACTTCGAAGACTTCGCGCTAATTCAGCGAAAGGCTCTTACAAGGGAATGTATGGGAAGACAACAATGACCTTGACAATCTCTTTCGTAACTTGTTCATCTTCTTCCATCATGCCATCATACTAGCCTAAACGAATAGGAGATAGGTCATTCCAAGATCCAATAATAGATCTAATGATTTGTGTTTCTTCTTCTTATTCTATATAAGAATATGGACCTTAGTGTCGAGACTGATCAATGTTGTAGTTGTTGTTGATGAAACCATATTCGTCTCGGAACGAACTATCGCTATCGCCTTTGGCGATGACAGCGTTTTTTGTATTGCTGTATGCTAATCGTTAAAGACGTTAAATACACATGGTGGTCACACTCGAAATCGTGACCTACTTCAAATGCCTCTCTAAGGGCTCTCTACACTACAGCTTCTGGCCAAAGAACATTCAAGTAAGTTGGATGAAAGAATGAAAGAACTTAAGTCGTTAAACAGGTATGTAAGTATGTCTGTCTGTCTGTATGTAGGTAGGTAGGTAGGTATGTAGGTATGTATGTACGGTGTTTTTTCTCTCAGCCTCCTTCCATATGACTTATAATTACTATTAACTGTATTTTGTAACGTGGTTGTAAATCATGTAGCGGCTAAATATTTCGAAGAAAAAAGGTTGTTGCTCTCCGCCGTGTAGAACGAAGAATTGGTGGCAAATAAACTTAATACTGCAACCAACAAGAGTCAGGTCAGAACATAGCTATGTAAGCATTATTTTTGAGTTTAAATAAAAATTTGCAGTAAAAATGATTCGATAAGTGATAAAGAGTGATTTATGGCTTTGAAAATGACGTCAAAAATAGTCAAATTTCGTTTTTTCGAAAACATTTAAAGTTTCTTTTTTGTTGTTGTTGTTTTTTTTTTTTTTTTTTTTTTTTTTTTTTGTTAGATTTTGGGACATATCTTTGCCTTTTGAAAAGTGTTTTTGTTTCGGAATGAAGATTTAAGACTTGTATTCAGTTCAACTCGCTTGGTTGAAGCGGAGAATAGCAACCGATAACTAAAGCTGCAAGTTGTGATTTCAAATTTTATAATTGCGCATTGATAATGAGTATATAAAATATTAATTACGTTAAGAGCATAGTTTCTAATGGTCACCTAATAACAATACTAAAAACCAGTAAAAATTAACTAAATTGATATAGCGCGCATATCCCAAGTTCAAGGCGCAGGTAGCCCAAGATTGGTTTCTGTGGTGTCATGTTATAAGGATTATGTATGGGGATTCATCAAAAATTTCAATAAAATCATGGAAACGTGAAATATAGCCTCAAAATTTTACCCGATCATTGAGAAATAGCACTTCTTCCGCTCAGCCTGGTTATTTTTTGAATTTAGCCCGTTTTAAGGATTTTCCCCCACCAGTAAGAAACAAGAGAAGGTTGGAGACTCCACAGGCAGCCCAAACAAGGTTCCTGTATATGGTTTATAAGGGAATGTATGGGAGTTATGATAAAGTCATGACAATAAAATGTTTCACTCAACAATTTGCTTCAAAACTTGTTGCAGTCGTTGCTTTTACTTTGTTCAGTCTTCAGGCGACGTTTCAGCGCGATTTGAGGCCGTTTAGTGGGTTTTTTCGAAATCCGCTCTTCTCTACCTAAATAATGGGAAGGCTGGAGACTTAGCTCCCGATATCGACTACATCACGCTAGAAAATCCAAAAAAAATCTCTCTCTCTCCCCTTGAACCGCAATAAAAATGCAACATCTCAAAGGAACGATAATTTCTCTATCTAACATGTATTCTGAATGCCACCACGCCAAATATTTCCAGAAAAATCCTGGCTTAAAGTTGAATATTTGATTTCTTCTACAGCGTGTGATCGATGGTGTTCAAACGGCCGTTGTAAAGCGTGAGTGGGTCACGTTACATACTGCATTCTGATTGGCCGAACGTGATACCAAGCTCGAAACAAATTCCCCTTCCCCGACAGATTTGGGTTTGATTTGGGTTCGAGTCCCAAAAGCGAACCATCACGAGTCTTTGAAACCTCGTAGCGTCTTCAAATTGTCTTTCAAGCGCCAAACTTTAGTCATAACCCTTCTCTCACATCCCTATAGAACCGAGAAAGTTGCATTAGAGAATAGTCTTTGTAGACTCTTCCACAGTCTCTCGCTCGTCCGTTCCGTCTCCACGCTTAGAGACTGTAACGGTACAATGACCGAAATGACTTATGGGTCCCGAAAACTTGGACCCAGCGTGCTTTGGGAACCAAAATACTCGTCCACAGTCTCCCTCGTTTTAATATTTTCAAGATGGCGGCGAAAACGAGAGAGACTGTGGACGAGTATTTTGGTTCCCAAAGCACGCTGGGTCCAAGTTTTCGGGACCCATGAGTCCTTTCGGTCATTGTACCGTTACAGTCTCGGAACGGACGAGCGAGAGACTGTGGAAGAGTCTATAGTCTTTGCGTCTTTGAGCTATGAAATTTGCCTGTATTCACTTACTACCTCGCTTGTTCTGACCCGTACTTGGAGCTCACTGTACACAAGTTCACTATGCTATCGAGTCGCGTAAGTAAGTAAGTAAGCAAGTAAGCAAGCAAGCAAGCAAGCAAGCAAGCAAGCAAGCAAGCAAGCAAGCAAGCAAGTCAGTCAGTCAGTCAGTCAGTCAATCAGTCAGTCAGTCAGTCAGTCAGTCAGTCAGTCAGTCAGTCAGTCAGTCAGTCAGTCAGTCAGTCAGTCAGTCAGTCAGTCAGTAAGTAAGTAACACCACAGGAAGCCCAAACTGATGAATGGATAAACTTCGGAACCAATCATTAAACTTCGGAGCCAATCAGGGATAAGCGACTCACGTTCTTCAATATCGATAAACTACGGAACCAATCATAGCTTGAATAACAAAATCTCGGTATTTCCGAATTGTAACCGATGTAGGGATGACGCATTTTTAAAAGCAGGATTGTCATCTTGGACTGTCTTCGTTCTTCGCTGCTCGAGACTTCAAGTAAAGTGCTTTCGTTAAATCTATCAATATCATTTATCACAGCTTTCATGTAGTATTACTATACAATAAGATGAAAGGTTTTGTAAGTGTTATTCCAATTTTAGGCCGATGTTTTTGCCGAAAACAAAGCTGCCTGACTTCAAACAGGGCTTCAAACAATGAACTTTCTCAAACAATGAAAAGCCCTATATTGGGAAAACAAATGGCGTTTAATGCCATATATCACCCTCTTCGGAGGATAATTGAGCCTCTTCGGAGGATAATTAACCCTCTTTTGAGGATAATTGTGCCCTATTGTGGGATTAGTCAGATTTTTGTCTCTATATCCTTTTATTACCATTGTTTGCCTTATCACATTGTCAAACTAATATGGCGATCCACCTGGCTATGCCTCGACCAATATATATCTCTCTAAAATCTTTCTTTATGTATAATCAGGGCATAATGTTATAAATATCGTTTTATTTACTTTCTTTCCCTGGTCATATCTAAAATGTAAAATCTCTGATTTTTAAGGGTACTTGAATGAAAACGCCCCGTTTTTTGAAAGCCCGAATATTTCAAATATTTGAAGATAATATAATTCAATTACTATTATGAAAGCCAGATTGACATAAATATTTGCTTCGGAACCACTTGAAAATGAGAAACTTTGGTTTAAAAACTAAAAGAACAATAGGGTTGAGTAAATGACTTCATTTACTCTCAACTTCGATGCTGATTCTGAAGAAAATATGTCTTGGCTCCTGCTGGGGACATATGAATATGTTTAACCAACTTCCAAGTCGTTTCCAAAATCAGGGTGTTTTCATCTAAGTGCCCCTTTAAGGAGGCTTTGGGTAGTTTTAGTCATAACTACTTTCGCTCACGGCTGCTTGTTGATTATTCACGCTTGACTTCCGTGTTATTCCTTGTCGTGTGCTGTTAGTATCGAGCGTACTTATTTTTATTTGACTGCCTTAAAACCCTTCAATGCATATGAAATTAAAGGAAAATATTTGTAAAAGATACATCTTTTAGTGACTTCATTTAGAAAAAAATCGTTCGACGATTTTTTGAATGCCGCTTTCAACGATATTTTCTATCGCTTTTGACAACAAATGGGGTCATTTAGCTTCATATCAAAAAATCCATAACGTTAGAAAGAAAGTCACAATTTGATTAATACTCAATAAGGACAGTGTCTATATCCGTACCTATATTCTAGCTACTTAAAATATTGAATCCACTAAATTAAAGTCCCGATTTTGAGGGTATAAAGTTGACACGCTGGAAATAATAGTAAAAGTCCATGAAAATATTCACCGCGTAATATTTGGAAAACGCTCTCATACATTTTTTTCATATTGCAATATGTTAGGTGCCTTGATGAATACTATCGACTGGTGCAAGTCGCTTTGAAAGTTTAGGTCTAGTTTTCGAGAAAATAAGCGATAAACGATTTCTATGATGTCATCATTACGTCATAATGAAAAGGCCGCTTTAAACTAATTTATCATTTTTGAAACCTTTAATCCTTTCCTGACATTGTGTGAAAAGCGCTTGCAGAAGCGAGTTATTCAAGACGAAGTTGTAGCCGTTTCAATGCGGCTAGGTGTGCCAGACCAAAACTACCCTGAGCCTCCTTAAACAATCCGTTTCTAAATTGGCAGTAGACACATGCGGTTTACGACCGCCTATTTTTAATGTCGGTCGTCACGCAACGCTCCCTCCCCACAAATGGCTGCTTGCATTCGAACTACATTCCTTTCTCATTGTTTGGATCGTACCAATAAGGTCGAGCGTATTGTTTCCTACTGAGCCAATCACAGTATTCGAAAGTATAAACATGGTGAGTTTTAATCGAGCTGCCGAAGAACATCCTCGAAAGAAATCGATGCGGAATATTCGCCGTTTTAGACTTCACACCGTTCTTCCTCTTCTAGTGAGCTAGAGCTATCAGCACTAACTCCTAAACTACGTAACTTTGAGACTTGGTCATCCATTACACGTATTAGCGACCTTTAGATACGACGACGAGTACGAGTACGATAACGCTAAATCATAGTCGATTTACGATTTTTTACAATCTAAAGTTTCAATCTATTTTATACACGATCAACACTACAAAGAAATAGCGCCAATCTTTAAAAGTTTTAACTCGGACTCGTTCTCGTACTCGTCGACCTGTAGGTCTCAATTAATTAAAGGAGACACAACAACCACGATGTGACCAGACTCTAACGTATATTTGTAGTCAAATACGAGAGGCAGAGCTTGATAAATTAGAGAATTGCCAAACCCTGTTGGAAGATTGTCAAAAATATCTTTTTTCAGTTCGACTAAAGTTTTGATAGCCGACTTCTGATGCGCATTTGTATCAGGAATACCGGACTTTGAAGACACGAGGCCAAACATGCATGTACACTTCTTCAATGAACGAGTTGAGAATGCGAAATAAAAGCTGCACGGTGATTTGTTATGGTTGGCCAAATGTTGCAAAATTCAACAGCATGTATATTCATATTCAACAAAATATAATTACATTCAACAATAAAATTGTGTTCAAATTCAACCTTCGTTATTCATATTCAACACTTATATTTGCATTCAACTACAAAATTGTGTTCAAATTCTACCTTCGTTATTTATGTTCAGCACATCATATCTATTCAACTTCAATGATACATATTTCTATTCAAGGCTGCCTTCGTTTATCTATACACATTATATAATTCGGCATGCAACAACAACTTGTATCCAACTTCAACCTTCGATTTATGTTCAAGACCAAGACCTAAATGGTCCGTGTAACACTCCACAAAGAGCTTTTCAATTTAGTTGGCATGAATTGGACATATGAAATTTGCCTGATTTTTGAACTTTTCATTTTTTACGATCATGTCAAAATTCGAAAATTATCTCATCAATGTCAATTTTCAATTTTCGAATTCAAAAATTAAAAATCAAAATATATATTTGAAATGACTTTTCGATATTTTGATTTTGTCCTCTGAAAACGAACTTTGGAAAAATATCCTGTAGACAGGGGGAGGTGAAGATTAGGCGGACTGAGGGTAGGTGGGTCCACTAACAACAACAACAATAATAAAAAACATAGAGGGAGGGGAGGCACCAAGAACCCACCTACTGACCGGACTTTTACGGCACGAGGTTTCTAGTTCGTAATCGTATCATCCCGGCTTCGACTATACTACCTAGGCCACTTTGGAAGACAAGTATGGAGCGTGAGAACGCGATAACCTCATTGGCTAATGCTGTTATCAGTTCATCTCCGTCTAGCTTTACTGTTATCTGATTGGTGATTTTTGATTTTTCCTACCGTAGTCGTGCCGATGAATGTCTCTCAAAGAACAGAAGACTTGTAGATTCCTTTCAGAACATCCTCGTTGTAATCCTCGGTTAAAAACACTGCAACTTCACGAAGCGTATATCCAAAATCTTCTATAAGCTGTTTGATTTCGTGCTCATAAAGATCTAAAACACTTCTGCTTGAAGCCATGTCATTCAAATCAGTAAAGCTAGACGGAGATGAACTGATAACAGCATTAGCCAATGAGGTTATCGCGTTCTCACGCTCCATACTTGTCTTCCAAAGTGGCCTAGGTAGTATAGTCGAAGCCGGGATGATACGATTACGAACTAGAAACCTCGTGCCGTAAAAGTCCGGTCAGTAGGTGGATTCTTGGTGCCTCCCCTCTATGTTTTTTATTATTGTTGTTGTTGTTAGTGGACCCACCTACCCTCAGTCCGCCTAATCTTCACCTCCCCCTGTCTACAGGATATTTTTCCAAAGTTCGTTTTCAGAGGACAAAATCAAAATATCGAAAAGTCATTTCAAATATATATTTTGATTTTTAATTTTTGAATTCGAAAATTGAAAATTGACATTGATGAGATAATTTTCGAATTTTGACATGATCGTAAAAAATGAAAAGTTCAAAAATCAGGCAAATTTCATATGTCCAATTCATGCCAACTAAATTGAAAAGCTCTTTGTGGAGTGTTACACGGACCATTTAGGTCTTGGTCTTGAACATAAATCGAAGGTTGAAGTTGGATACAAGTTGTTGTTGCATGCCGAATTATATAATGTGTATAGATAAACGAAGGCAGCCTTGAATAGAAATATGTATCATTGAAGTTGAATAAATATGATGTGCTGAACATAAATAACGAAGGTAGAATTTGAACACAATTTTGTAGTTGAATGCAAATATAAGTGTTGAATATGAATAACGAAGGTTGAATTTGAACACAATTTTATTGTTGAATGTAATTATATTTTGTTGAATATAAATATACATGCTGTTGAATTTTGCAACATTTGGCCAACCATAATTTGTCAGATCAAAAGTCCGCGAACGGTTCTCTAAATATGTAACCCGTCTTGTGATTGGCCAACAATGAGAAAGGAATGGAGTTCGAATGCAACCTCGGCCCGACTCCAAAACAAAATGGCGGTCGTCGGGGAGAAGACCCTGGTGTTGGCTGGTATATCACGCGTTTTGATTGGCTCCTGAAAAAAATTCTTACAAGCCCTCTGATTGGTTGAAATTTTATAGTACAAGATGGCGGACTACTTATCTTCCTTTTGTTTTGTTCCTCGATGAATCATTCAAAAAAAAGTCGCGTTGATTATGATTTAAAAAGAAAGACAACTGACCTAACAGCTTCTAATGACATCGTAGATGGACATACAAGGTTAGAATAATTGATAGGACTTAGTTCGATGTTAAAAATCGCCATTTACAAATAACTTACCTTGACCTGGAAGTACACAATGATTAAGCTTACAGTAGAGGGTGCAAAAATGCAACCAAAAAAACGGTCATAACAAACTTAATTGCGCCAGATTGGTCTTCAAACGGAATAAAAGGAAGATAGATTTGATCATGATTAGTTTTCAAAAACTTCAATAAAAGCACTTATAACTCTTGTTTCAGTTGTTTGCTGTCTTTATTCTACAAATATGAGGGGAAAGGGGAATATAATGTAAACTGGCACTACTGACAGAAGTAAAAACCATTAACTTCAATATATTTTGGAAAAAAAGCATATAACAAAATTTTGACTTAAAATTCCTTAATCTAAACTTATTCCCATTTGGTGTAAATTCAAAAGACAAACAGAAGACACCATGCTATTCCAAAAGATGAAATTCCATGTCCTTAAAGTCATTTTGGTATTCGAGGCTAATTTAATAGATCTTCAAATGACATAGATATCAAAATCAAATTAATAGTCACAGAGTTGAAATAGTCACCATCAGTGACACTCTAGTCATTATCACCACAGAACTCCCCACACACTTGAGATATAACTTCCACGACTACTTGTGCAGGTAAAAACTGTACAAAACATTCAATCAGAACATGACTATGCATCAGTTCCAGTTGAAGTGCTTGAAGATCCAGAAGATTCTATAAACAGTGAAGAAAAAGATCAATTACAACTGCGGACAGAGTCAGGTAGCTAATTATGTCATAATACACAGTTTCCATTTTGTTTCCTAATTCGAAAATAAAATAAAAATCAGATTATACAGTAACTAACACTTTGGGTAATCCTCATTATCATACAGATATTATGGATTGAACTCGTTGGAGTTGGCTGTTTTCTTGATGCAGCTAGTGGACACATGTGCAGAGGGTGATGGAGACAGAAACAACATCAACAAGAAAAGACTTCTCCTGTATTTCAAACGCATTAATTCATTTTCTAAATATGCTTTAGAAATGTTTGTGAGCATTGCACAGGTGAAGGCAATGCTGTCTGAAGAAATGGCCCATAGACTGACATGGGGAAGGTTTGTCAGCTGTCTCTTATACCTTCTTTTATATAATCGTATATTTTCTCCAAGTTATTTCAATAAACATTATTATTATTATTATTATTATTATTATTATAAGGTTTGTCAACTGGAACGGTGGGCAAGGAAAAAATATAGTGTGACTGTGCACAAGAAATTTGCAATCGAACGTGCAAGAGTGTTGTCAAAGGAATGGGAGCCAACAAAACGAAAAAGGCAATGTTACGAGCATCCGAAGCAGCAGCTGGTATTCAGCAAATTGTTTCTTTGTTCGACAAGAACACAAGTCTTCACAAAGTTTCACAGTCTCATTCCACTAGAAGTTCAAAGGGCGATGAAGATGTGATGTTTCAAGACTTGAGAAAACTCCGTCCTTTTCAAATCAAGCCAAACAGGAGCCATCGCAGTTTCAGTCATATTGAAATGTCGCCATTAACAGGTCTTGATATGGGTGAACTTTGTACGTGGTTGAAGAAACACAAGGAACAAATCGCAATGGGAGTATAATAAAGGTTGCAGGGAGCAGCAGTAAGGGGGACTCGCGGTCAATGTCAAAGATTTACGGGTTTTACAGGCGGTTTAAGGAAGGCGCCGGCAGCGGGAATAAGCCGCGCGATAAGTCCTTACTGCTGCTAGTTGTCGAACCGCAAACGGAGGTTAAAATATCCTTTACATATAGATGGACACCATCACAAGCATTCGAAATAAAACTGTGCGCCGACTGCGAACTCAGGTGTTGGATCGCCTGGATGCTGACTTTGCCTTCACAACATTTATGGAGGGAGATACGGACGAGACGATGACAGAAGAAAGGGCTGAAAGAATAATTAACTTAATACCCGAAGGTAACTACCGGTTGGAGCTAACGTTCATAAAGTATTTAGACGGCGAGTGGATGATAGAAAAGGGGCGCAATCCTATCAGGGCGTCTGGTAAGAAGGACCTGTTTGTCTTAAACGAAAACACACGCCCGGGAGCATTGGTAGGAATAGACATGCTGTTCTACGAGGTTGCTTACCCTGTTACCGTAGTCATTTACGGTGCGTACAAGATAAAGACGCCAGACGTTAAGAAGTTGAAACCGATGCGACATCCCGGTAATTGCGTAGGGAAGTTAGTAAGAGAGTTCTTTGAAGACTCCTCTCGGGGCGGTAAACTGACTTTAAAGAGAAGAGAAGCCATCAGGAAATGGGAAAAAAATACTAATAGGACCGGAGGGTCGATAGACAACATCAAGAAGTTAGAAACGGCGCTGGAGAGGCGAATCCATGTGAAAGATATCACCGACGGCTTTATTTACTCCGGAACACACAAATATGGGGGCCGTGGTGCGCCTATAGTCATCTACCAGCACAATGGGCACGCCTGGCGCGAACTGCGATTCCCAAGAAAGAAGGAAACGAAGGTCTATAAGAATTCTCCATTGGCAGAGTTAATCCATGAGAATTCCATTTGGTTGATGGATTCAGAAGGAAGTCAGTTTATGACGCAAGACGGCACTTTGTATCGACCCGAAATTGAACAACAGCGCATTCAAAGCGCCTGTGAGACCTTAGGGGAAGACTTCTCTGACGAGGTCCTTAGCAGTCGCAGCTTGGACTTCTTAGCCGCAAAGAAAAGAAATGGATGGAAACCTGCCCCAAAAGAGTTCGGAGACATAGCCAAAGCCTGTGTAGAACACGGTCACGGTGGTCTGTGGAACATGGAGTACGACAAAGATGAGTATGTGTCGCTGGATATGAAACACTGTTACCCTGCAAGTTTTAAAGGTCTAGGGGATTGTAAGGAATATTACGACCGTTACGGACATCCAGACTCCCAATTCTTCCGCGTTTCGTTAGACGGTCACTACGACGCCCCAGCAACTGGATTCGTACGATTAACGTCTTGGAAGTTGGCTAAAGACTTACATCCCATAATTTACGCGTGGTATGGGAAGCACCTGCAGGAGAAAGAATGGATACCCATACCCCTACTGAAGTTCCTCGAAGAGCGCAAGCTTTTAAAATACACAGCGCATGAAGCCATACTCTGCCATAGCGCCTTTACACAATGGCTTCCAGAGCACAACCCCACAGCGCGTGTGGTCATAGGTAAATTCACACAGGGCGCAAAAGAAGGCGAAAAACACATGCAGCGACGCTTAATAACAGACGCCGATGAGCTAAGCTTCCTCATAAAACGTGCACATGACCAAGGAACAATGGTATCCGTAGAGAAATGGGACTACTTCATAGAAGGTCAAAAAGAACAGAAATGGAATGCGCTGTGTTATTACCAAGACCATCGACCACAGTATTACCATCTGCGTGCCAGCATGCTAGCATATGCGCACATCAATCTCTTAGCAATGCTGCTACGGTTTGACAAAGAGGACATCCCACGCGTAGCCACGGATTCCTTGTATGTAAAGCCAGAAGTGTTAGAGAAGATGAAGGAATTCTACACTGCCGATGAACTCGCAGAAAGTGGCCAATGGCGCGTCAAAGATGAGGAGATAAAAGCATGGAGAGGCCGTGTAGAATATCACGGAGAACATCTTTACGGTAGCGTGGAACCAACCGGGGAGCCTCTACCGTCGGTTGCGGACCCAATCTCTTACCAACGCTCCTCTTACCTTTACGGAACGGGAGGCAGTGGTAAAACTACCAGGGTTTTGGAACTCTTTCCAAAGATAAAGGTGTTAACGCCAACGCACCGTCTGGAAAGAGAATTAACGGAGATGGGTTACGACGCGCAGACCTACCACAGCTTCTTCCGCTGGAATGGTCAAAAGTGGGTACCAGAAGCCATCCACGACATACCCCCGGTGATACTTTGGGATGAGATTTGCACCGTTCCTTTAGAAATCCTGCAGGAATTTGTAGAATTCCTCCGTGGAAAGTGTCAAGTGATATTCGCCGGAGATCCTTGCCAGCCTCCTCCAATAACCGGAGAGATGCCCCATAAATGGTTAAAAGAAATGGTAGACCACTCCGAAGAAATTAACACCGACTACCGCAGTAAGGATCAAATAAGAAACCTGAAAGCAGAACTTCGGGGCCTTAGTGATGCCGACCAATGCAAGACACTGCGCAAACGCGTACGAGCGAAGAAATACGAGGACTTCCTTCACACATGGCATCCAAAGGATTTGGTGCTAAGCAGCAAACGCGCATCACAGTCTCGCATACAGAAAGACTTGCTAAATATACACCGAGAGCGCTTCCCTACACATCCCGTACCTGTTTCTTACAAACCCCACGATACCCGAATGCAAAAAAGAGATGTCTGGGTACCTGGTACCGACATCCAACTACAAAATGCTGTAACACATGATAAAGCCTGGGTACCCATAGAAAAGGTGGAAAAAATTACCTCCCACCCAGATTGGCGCTTAGGTTACTGCATGACAGTCCATAGTGCGCAGGGGCTTACCATAAAAGAAACCTTATGGATCATAGACCAGCGGCTGTGTTGGAGCAACCTTATCTACACCGCCGTAAGCCGTGTGGAGTATGCCAAGCAGTTGAAAAGAGCCTGGGGGCCGCAACTGCGCTACGATAAGACGCCAGAGGACGTAGCTAAGGAGAACATTGCTAAGAAACTCCTTCGCTACAAGCGGCACGACGAAGAAAAGAGCAAAGATCCCCGCTATGCGGGGATAAAGTTTGACCTATGCGTGGACGACGTCTATGAGAAAGGGGCACGCTGTGCCAAATGTAACATACCTCTACTATGGAGGTTTGACCCAAATGACGATCAACAGTTCTCCGTGGATCGCATAAATAATAAACGCGGGCATTGCAGAGGCAATGTAAGACTGACATGCCTAGAGTGCAATCGGGCGCGTGGAGCAGCACTACTCTGAGTCTTTGGGGACTATGAGCAGCTCTTCCTTGACAAATCCACGACTTGGGCCATCTAGGTAATACAACACGGGCTGCCCTTCCTTGGTGACGGACTTCGAAATCTCATACGTTTCCAAAGACCAGTTAGGATCCGTGGCTCTCTTACTGCCACCTTCGAGTTCCCCCGGCTGATAGAGGTATCTGACCACTATGTCGCGGGGTAGCTTTTTTTCCTTCAGTCCGACCGCCCTTGAACTTCTGACGTAGGACTTGTGTTCCACGTGTTTCTTTTTTATGGCATCCTTGGGTTTTATTCCCGTAGCCCTGGCCGCCTCGTTGTTCAAAGCCGCGACGACCTGGGGGAGCCTCTGAGTCCATTCCCTGTTGCGTTTGGAGGGATCTTCAAGCTCTTTCCAATACTGGTACCCAAAGAGACGCTCTGCCAGGGTCTTATTAAATCTTTCGACGATGCTCTGACCCCTGTGGTACTCTGCTTCGGCTCTTCTTATCTTCGTGTCGTGGTCTTTGAGGGTCTTAGTAACCACGCCCATGAACTCTGTCCCCGCATCCACTTGCAGCAGCTTAGGCCATTTCAAGACGCGCTTATAAATCCTACCTAGGGCTTCTGCGACTTCCCCAGAATCCTTGCTGGTTATGGGTTCGGCGTCCTTGTATCTGCTTGCGATATCAACTACGGTCAAAGCGTATCTATAGGTCTTCTTTCTCACCTTATCGTGTGGTAAGAAAAGCAAATCCGCCTGATGAACTTCATTGGGGACATTTACGGTGAAGCTGGGCCTGGGAATGTACTTAGGCACGGGAAGATAAACCTGCCAGAGGGTTTGTTTTCTTAGCCAGTTCTTAGCCGTTTCATCTGATACCCTGGCCGCGGTCGCGAGTTTCTTAATAGCTGACGCTCCTTTCCAATAGCCTTCAGGCCCATAGTAAATCCTTTTGAGTTTGTCCTCTACGCGGCCCATTATATGAATTCCAAAACGAGATTGATCTTACGTCCGTTAAAATCCACCGTCTTTCCGTCCACTTTGATGGTGATGTTTATGCTTTCTACCAAATTGGACAAGTCATAGCTCAAAGAAATGGGGGTGTATTCTACCAGGTCAAATGGGTTACCTTTGGGCAGAAACTTGGACATAAGAGAAGCCTTTTCTCCATTGTTGTAACTATTGACCAAGTCACAATAGACTTCGTAAGAGGATGCGACTTTCCATTTCACAGGTATGGCTGTGTTGGTAATTTCCTTGCCTGAGACACCTAGTAAAGATCCTAATGCATCAGTTTTTCCTAGGGTTACCGAGAAATTGTTAGGAAGATTATGTTTGAAGGTCATTTCGTGCGGCAATCCCGTGGTGAGAGTATAACCGTGTTTTGCTAATTCCTTAGCAAGGGTGATTGGCGTGTAATGTCCATCGGGCAGCATTACGCCTTGGTAATTGTTAGACCCCTTATGCACGGTGACCATACCATTGACTAGATTATACCAAGAATTGTACAAAGAACAACTAACCAGCCGAACCTTATGGGCTTTGATGGGGGGATTCAGATAAGTGGTAAAGTTATTTTTATCGCTTTCCAAAAAGACGATCATATATTACAGGGGACAAGTCCCCTTCTAGAAGTAAGCTACGCTTGCTGACTTAGACTAAATACGCCAAAGCTACGCCTCCCGCCAGCCCTGCAACTCCCACGAATACCAACTCACTATCTTTTTGTTTCTTAGAAGGCTGATAGTAATTCTTAAACTGAGGCTTTCTTAACCCCGTTAATGCCGCGGGGTGTGCTTGCGCATAAAGTTTGAAGGCGTAGTCTGTGTTTTCGAAGTTCTTATCCGCCTGCATTTTGTCTTGGTAGTTCTTGTCCAACCAATCCCTGTAAGCTTGTCTTTTTTCATTCCAAGCTGCCACGTCTCGCTGATATTTCTCCAGCGCTAAATCATGCCTTTTCCTTTCGGCGGCTAAATCTCCGCTGCGATCACCTCTAACTAATCTATCCAAATACTGACCACCATAATTAGCTCCAGTGAATGCTAAAGCTGCAATAACTCCACCTGCGACCACGCTAGCCATTATATATTAGAAAATCACAGGGATTTTCACGAGTTATGTCGTTGGCAGGTACTTTTCCTTCCGTAGGTAATCCTTTACCATGATAGCCCCGCCTACGGCAGCGGTCATCTTAGCAAAATTAGCGAAGCTCTTGCTTGGGTCTTCAGTAAAGTCTTCTTTGAGCACTTTCTTACCTACCCAACCAATACCCGCAACGATGGAAGTAATGATAGCTGCTTCTTCAACAGTTTTCAATAACGCGGTTGACATTATATTACAAAGCGAGAAGGAAAATCTAGGTCGCCACGGGTGATAAATCTACTCCATTTCAGGGATCTTACTTTTTCTAACAGCCGGTTCCACAGGTGCGTGCACGGGCGCGTGATATGTTGGTGGTTCTACCTTTTTCGTTGCCCGCCATTGTAAGTAAAGGCTGCCTGCAGCTATGATGACTCCTAACGCGCCGATGACGTACCCAGGATTAATAAAGGATTCCTCTTCTTTTTCCTCCACCTTTTCCTCCTTTTTTGCCTTGTTCTTTTTATTCATCTCCGCGAGCTTCTTTCCGGCAGCGACTCTGCCTGGAGATTTAGCCTTGGTAATCTTGGTATCTTCTACGGGTGGTTGTTTTTCGGTGCCACTCATCTTATATTAAGGGACTTGAAGGACTTGACAAGTAACTTGATGACGACTTGACAATGACTTGGCAATGACTTGACAACGACTTGACTAAGTACTTGAGGTGACTTGACAACGACTTGACTAAGTACTTGAGGTGACTTGACAACGACTTGACTAAGTACTTGAGGCGACTTGATCAGGTACCTCAGCAAGTGCCGCCTGGAAGACCTTTTCGACTTCTCTATCCTTCTTGAAGTCCTTCCAAGATGTTCCGAAGGAACCTAGTACCTCCTTCAAGTCGACGTGCTGAGCCACGTGCAAAGCCGCAGAGGCGACTGCCATTAACTTACCGCACTTCAAAGACAACCACCCACAGGTTATCTTAAGTTCTTGGGCGATAACATAGTCCTCGCTTATGTCTTTCCGCAGTTGCTCCACGTCGTCTATGGGCAGTGCAAGTCCAAGCAATTTAGTGGCAAGTCGGATAGCGGAGTCTGCTACGGCGTCCGTGGTCTTACTTGCAAGGGCAGCCTCGTACCTCTTATGGAACTTCTTGACTTCCTCTTCCGACAGCTTATTAACTTGCTCATGGGTAAGTTCCTTACCTATCATTTCTTTACACTTCCCCGAAGACACAAGGATGTTAAGTTGTTCCTTAAGGTTACTTTCGTCTAACTGTGTGGGGACTTCATCTAAGAGCTGCTCAATCTCCATATATGTTAATGGAATACGGAAACCTCAAAGAGAAGATCATCTTGGAATGTTGGTGCGTTTTTAAATGCCGCATGTATTCGTGTAACTGTTCCTTGGATATCTCACCGCCGTAGTCGCTTAAGATGGTTTCCAGGTCAGACTTGCTCGGAGTATAAAATACGACAAGCGATCCTATGTTTTCCCTAAAAGGCTTAGAGACGCTGGTAAGCTGCTGCGAGAGCAACCAAACGCTGATATTGTCATGCCTACCGCTAAAGGCGAGCTTCACTAATTCGGAGGTGCGTCTTTTTACGTCGTCCCCGCAGGCGATGTCATCCAATATGAGTAAAGTCTGTGTATCTTTAGGGAATTGTTTGTGCCAGAACTTAAGATGGCTGGATAACTCGTTAGGATCCAGTATGTCCACAAAGAAGTCGTCGTCTTTCACTCCTATGCCCGTCCAGGTGCGGTTATTCACGTAGGTGGGGCAAAGCAGCACGATGTAGTCGAAACGGTATCTAAAGGGTCCTAATAGCTGCTCTACCACGAACTGGGTCTTTCCGCAGCCGGTGGGTCCTACTATCAGAGCGTTACAAGGCATGTGATCTGGGTTCATTATATCCCTTCTTTCGAAGGGAACTTGTTCCCTGATATATATGGAGCCAGTGGAAGCAGTGCAAAGAATTGTCGCCGACGCAAAAGATAAAAGAGACACCATAGAAATGCAAAGGGAGGAGATAGACCGGTTAAAAGAGCGCGTGCAGGAGTTGTACGATGAAATGTGCGGTCTGAAGCGTGCAGAACGGTTTGGTGCGCTCTTGACGATGGCAACGTGGGCTAAGGAGTCCGTTAAGGACTTCATGCGATATCCCCTGTAGAATGTTGACGTTTAGGTTAAATCTTTGTTAAGGATGCCTGGAAACTATTTAAAAGGTGTCTTAGAATGTTGACAATAAGGTTAAATCTTTGTTAAGTCGCCCATAAGCTATTCCAAAAAATGCCTCAGAATGTTGACAATAAGGTTAAATCTTTGTTAAGTATATGTGGAAACTATTTAAAAAGTGTCTCAGAATGTTGACAATAAGGTTAAATCTTTGTTAAGGATGTTAAATGGAGGCTAAGATACTGTTAAGTATATATGGACTGTTTGATGTGTAAAAAGGTGTTCAGCACCAAACAAAGACTGCAATACCATGTTCGGCATGGAGTTTGCACAAAGAAGCCAATTAGTAAGGTTTGTAAGGATTGCGGTAAGGAATTCAGCACCGTTCAAAAGATGCAGCAACATCAGGATAAACGCATTTGTGGGCTTTGTAAGGACTGTAATAAGGAATTCCACAACCCCTTTGAAATGCAGCAGCATCTGAAAAGGGGCGTCTGTAATCGAACCAGACAGTGTAGTTTCTGTAATAAGATACTTAGTAGTCGTCAACGTTTACAGACGCACCGGAGAACGCATGAAGTGAATTATCGATTTCTCTTTGGGAGCTACGACTTGGAAGGCGTGGATTGCTACCAATGTGCGGATTTGATGTGTCGCTGCCCGCATAAAGAGGATTACTTAAGGAATCGCATAGATTACCATAAGAAGATAGTCCGTACTTTCCCCTCTTTTGAACGCGCCGAAGGCGTTCCGTGGACTAAAAGGGAGTATTGGAGGCAGGAGTGCGATCGTTGTGGTTGTGTCAGAGAAGAGGAACATATCTTCAACTGTCTTAACAAAGATTTAACCTAAAAGTCAACATTCTGAGACACTTTTGAAATAGTTTCTGGGGTGTCTTAACAAAGATTTAACCTTATTGTTAACATTCTGAGACACTTTTGAAATAGTTTCTGGGGTGTCTTAACAAAGATTTAACCTAAACGTCAACATTCTGAGACACTTTTGAAATAGTTTCCGGGGTGTCTTAACAAAGATTTAACCTTATTGTTAACATTCTGAGACACTTTTGAAATAGCATTTCTTGGGGCCTTTAATAGTAAGGTAGGGTTTGCGCAAAGAGTCTCAAATCCCATCCTTATTTTTATTTATTATTATTAAGGATAATGAATAATAATAAATAAAAATAAAGACCCCTTTAAAGGGGCCTCGCAGAGTCCCCTAAGTATATGGTAGCCTACTTCACGGCATTCTTTGGGGGCGCCCTAATCACCCTTTCAATATATGGACTGTATTACCTGCGAACTACCTGCCGACTGCATTACGCCACCGATACCCAAACCGCGTAAAAAATACACCTGCCTTCATTGCGACAGGGTATTCTCCGAAGGATCCTTTGTGGGGCATTGGTGCTCCGCGGATCCTAAAGCGCAGCGGACTTTAGCAGACGCGCTTAACTACAAAGAGGAGATGGAGTGACTCTTCTTTCAATGTCAAACTTCCATCGGCCATTTACCTTACCATAGCTGCGTAAGTGGGTGAATTCCTCGCCCTGAATTACGTACCGCACGCAATCCGGCGCCCAAAGGGAATATTCCTTGCCTTCTAAGTCTTTGAGGACTAACCGTAAACGGTCGATGTCTTCGAAGACGACGTAATTTTTTATTTCGTATGCTTTACCGTGGACAAGATCACGCCAGTGAGTCAAGCTGAGCTTCATTATACCTATGGAATATCTTTAGGTGCGTTTTCAAAGTGGCGTAGGACTTAAACCGCTTTACACAGCCCTTACAGGGAATACGAATGCCATCCGCGTAATCCATCAGGGCACGGCAGATAATGTCGTAATCGTTGCTAACCATCGTTAGGTAACCATTTACGTCAAGCTGTGAGATTTTCTTAGATTGCTTCGCGGATAAGACGCCGTTTCCTTTTGGGGTTTTCAACTCAATACACAACCCGCGGTATTTCTTATGCGCATTTAGGATTAAAAGGTCGGGTTGACCGGCTTGGTAGCCTTTTCGCCAGCAGGTTATTCGCTTGCTGTCTGAATCTTGAAGTTCGCCAAGACCCGGCGCTATGGTGAAATCGGGGTAAAACCTACGTGTGTAGTCGACGACCTTCGCGTGTAGGTCGGCTTCATTTTCGATCTTGAATACTAACTTGTTTGGGCCGCCAAACCGCCTTTCTATTGCATATTTACCCGTTTTCCTTAGCGCGGGTAGGACTTCCTCAAAGACCCAATCACGAAACTCCACAGCTTTGGGTAGTTTGGAGCTAAATATCAGTTCGTACAAACCAGGTTCGGATATAAACACGGCATTTGGTTGCGTAGTAAAGGGGCGGTGATTCGCAGCCCCTTGTAGATCAACCCATTTTTTCTGATATTTCTCAGATACGTGTGCTCTAATTGCATCTCTAGGGCGCTCATAGCCCAACGCCAAAGCCACCTCCTTTGCTTTGAAGTACAAAGTTTCGCCTTGCACTATGCATTGCAGTTTGGTGTCGTTGTTTTCAAATACGCGAAGCATTGTATATTTAAGAAATATTTTAACATTAATATGCAACGCTCTTTAGCTGATTCATTTCTACGCTCAGTTGCGCGTCCGACACCACGAAAACGTAGCAGTTTATCTTATCACCGTCGCCCGCACTGGCGTTTTTGGTGCGCTTGATCTCCAATGTTATGCCATCCTGCGTATTTACTAGACGTAAGCCCTGACCATGCAGGTCTTCGTCGTTGATGGTGCGCATATCAATCCACAGCGCATACTTATCCTTAAAGAATTCCTCGGGGCTAATTTGGTCGCCAAACTTGCGCTTTGCCTCCCTGTACACGTCTGCGGGCTTTATCCCCTGGGAGTAAACCTTGTTTGGGACTCCGTTAATATTCACGCCGACGTTAGTAATGTTAGGGTTGTGAAAGGCTTCGGAGTCGCGCTTACCGGCCTCGTAGGGTTTAGCAAACACCAACATTAACCCCGTGAGACTTCTTCGGGGGAGGTTAATGCTTTGGTTGATAACCTCATCCGTCTTATCCAAGAAGCTAAATGTCTTATACATCACTACGTGGTCGTAAAGGAATGCCTTACCGGAGCTGTATTCCATGCCAGCGCTACGGGCCAGCTCTTCGCTGTACACGGTCTCATACTGCAGCTCTAAGTTGGTGATAGAATAGGGATCCACAGCTCCACTGATTGCGCTGTCCATGCCTCCTATAACGTTCGTGGTGTCTGCTAACGTTACTTCAAACTGCAACTCGGATAACTGTCTGGGGTAATACGCGCCATGGTTCGTAATTACTTCGAAATCCAAGGGGATAACGTACTTGCTACCATAGGCGGTCTTTACCCTCGTTGCGTCTGCTACTGCGGTTGCTCCACTGGAGTCCGTAGGCGCGGGGTTAGTATCGCTGCGAAGCTTACGAAGGATAACGCTTCCAATTCCCTGCTCTATCTTTTGTGCACGGTCGAAGGCTGTTAGCCACAGATCCTTATACGTGGTGTACAAATCGTACCTATTCAAATCCAAGAGGGATTCCCCTGCGAACTTGATTCTCATCTTAGAGACGAGGTTCCTACCCACATTATTGACGGTATAGCGCTTGTCCTTGGTGCTTGGTTGTATTGCTAGGTCAAACCTTAAAGCCAAGGTACCAGGAACCAATACTAGGTTATCCGTTAGGCGGGGCACGCCTACGTACAGGGTTTCCCCTGGCTTTGCGCTAGAAGGTGTGAATGTAACCCGGTGAAAGGTGCGTTCTGCTTTCAGTCCGCCAACCTGCTTAGGTAATACGTTGGGATTTAACTTTGAGCTTATCATATATAATGGAAGTAGAAGGAACGGATCCAGACTTTGACCCCACCACTGAGGAAGGTCAGGCTGACATTAACGACGGTGACGAAGAACCGCTGCTTCCCACCCAACAAGTCGACGATTCCCTAAGGGATAGGATTGCAAAGGCCTTAAGACATCCCAAAGCACGCGAGTACACGTTTCCGCGTGAGCACATAGAGCTTCAAAACATGGGCGAGCCGGAAGCAGCCGCACGGGAAACCATAGAGTGGGCGACGCAAGAGCTAGAGCTGCGCTACGACAACTTTGATGCTGACGACGTAAAGCTCACGGAAAAGGGAAACAAAGTCCTCATAAGCGTCCAAGACTTAAGATTTCCCGACAAAGACCGCTGGACAAAACCGCAAAACCTCTTTGATGAGGAGGGCAACGTTAGGGGTGACGTCTTGAGATTAAGAGGCTTTCAGCGTGCTACTAGAAGCCTGTTAGAAAGGCTGCACAACTTAACCGAAAGGACCAACGCGGAAAAACGTGCCGCGGATCTGCAAAGGGAGTTAAGAGAAAAAGATGTAGAATATGCAAAGCAAGGTCAGCTACTTGCCGATGCTGAAAAGAAGTCCGCCCATCAAGATGAAAGAATAAAAGAAATAGGAAATCAGGTGGATCAGGCCTTACGCGAATTAGACAAAGCACGGGAGGACTTAGGAGAAGCCCAAAGCTCTGGCGCCTCAGTGGAAGCGCTGCGGGAAACGTTGGAAGAAAGGGAGGAGGAATACATGAAGCAAAACCAGCGGCTTGCCGACGCGCATAGGAGGGAGGTCGAATTTAAAAATCAAGAAATAAGGGAGCTGGTAGACCAAAGAACCCAAATTCGACGCGAAAGAAATCAAACTCAAAGGGCTCTTAACCTCGCCCTGCAAGAGTTAGACTTAATTAAAGACGATACCGATAACCTGCAAACCACCATAGCCGGCTCTTTAGTGGAACGACGACGGTTAATGGCTGAAATCAATACTAAGGAGGAACAAATCCGGCAAAGAGATCAGGCTATTGAAGACCTGGAGGGACAAATAGAGCGGCAGCAAGAAGTAATCGAGGACCAAACTCGTACCGAGGAAGAAAGGGAGGCAGCTCAAAGGGAAGTAGAAATCCTTCAGGAAAGAGTCGCGGAATTACAGGCGCAAAAGGACAACCTGGAAAAAGAGCTGGGGCTTACCACCAAGGAAAAGGTAAAAAGAGCTCTGGTGAAGTATGGTATTCCGCTGGCATTTGCGGTTGCTATTTCGAGCGTAGTAGGAGTCATCCTATCCACGCTTAAGGCTACGGGCGCGGGCGTAAAGAAATTAGGCAATGGACTAACGGACTTGGGAAAAAAGATGGCAGCCGGTCTTCCTGGGCTGCTGGGTTCGGTTGTTTCCTTGGCACTTAGGGCCGGCGGAGAACTGCTAAAGTTTGTGGGCAACAACATTTGGATCTTGGTCGTCGCTATTGGGGTGGTACTCCTGAAGAAGATGAAGGCTTAATCTTATCCTTGTGTATTATGTCGGGCTTATCGTTGTCGGGTGTCCGAGGCGTTCTCGACTGGGGATAAGTAAAGATAGTATTCGCGCCGCCCTGATAATGCGGAACTAGTGGTATAGCGGTCATAGTACTAATGGTCTTATGATGCCAGGTCCTGTCGGGGGTGTTAGCGTATCCGTCCGTGCTATTTATGAAAGCATAATAACCAAGATTGCTACTACCGTCAGGGTAAATCTGTAACTTAGCATACTTACAATTGACTACCATTTGAAACGTAGCCACGTAAAACGCCTCATTACTAAATGGATATGGCTGCGCCGAGAAATGAGTAGGACTTCGATTGTTGGTCAATGCCCTATAAGGAGCTAAGGGCTCATCATTCTCGTCAACCAACCTAAACCCTATGATTCCCGCCCGCCCCGAGGTAACGTTAATGCTACAAACGATCAACGCAAGACCTCCAACTTCAACCCACATCCCAATATCAAGCCAGGTGTGATCAGTATACCGCTCATCCCTTAAGTAATAAGCGTAATGGGCTTCCTTCCAATGTGGATTCATATATTTCAGCAAATAAATTTGCTTCTAAAGGCTAAGCACCGTAAGAGTGCTTATGGTCTCGTGGTTATAGGTCGTATCCCTTTGATTTTCTATGCTATTTACGCAAACGCTCCCAGTGTCGTCTACGCGTATTTGCAGCTTTACCTTCCCATGGCAATCAGCAACCATGTGAAAAGTCCAAGTCGTAAGATTCTCAGCGCTATTCGTTGGCGGCTCTACGGAGAAATGCGCAGGCTCCCTGTTGTTCGTTTTCGTACGCACAGGCTGCAGTATGCCATTCTCATCCAGGAACCTAAAGCCGACGTTGGCATGGCTGCTCGTGCCAATGCAAATACTACAAAGGATCAATTTCTTTCCTGAGTAGTTCAAATTCACGGACATGCCCGTGACATCAACCCAAGATGCCTGGGTGTATTTTTTCTCGCCTGTGTAAGTCGTATAAACACAATCTACTCCAGCTACGTAGGGGTTGTTCATCGCCATATATAATAGCTCAGACCAACGCCTGCGGTGGCTAAGCCGGCTTTTAGTAAGTTATGGTCATATTCCTCAGGTATCGCAGGTAGGACCTTCTTTGATGGTTTCTTAACTACGGGTAGCTTCGTTTCGTGTGACTTTTTTGGCTTCTCTACGAAGTGAGGAATGTTCCTAAGAGTATCAGAGTTCACGTCATTCGCCCCAAACTTCATATCCTTAGTAGCTCGTTGAAGTTTGTTGTTGTATCCTACTACAGAGCCAGTATTTATAGACAAATTACTAGGCATTAACCAACAACCCGGGGCTACTGCATAGTCCAACCTCGCCTTAGAATTTTGTATAGCTAGTTGGTAACGCTGTACGCCCTTGCTAATGTCGCCCTCCAAGATCGAACTTTCGAATAAGATCAAGGCTTCGGCTCGCGTCTCTTCTGCGGCGCCGGTATTCCCCACTATACTCGATCGGGTGTTTACCTGAGCTCCAAGGATGGAATACACGTAAGCTTCTATGCTGCGGTTCAAACGGGCAAGGCCGGCTTTGGTTAGTCCTTTACCTTCTGGGGGTATGAAATTAAAGTATTGCTTCGTTTGCTCGTCGTTGGTAATCTTGATAATCAGCGGGTTAGCCCCTGCATACTTACCGCCCTCGTCTTTGAACAGAGGTCCGTCTCTGACTTCCTTAGTGGTTTTGGCATTTGGTTCAAAGAAGGTGCTACTGTCGTGAGTTTCCTTATGATACCCAGTGTTCCATCGTAGATTCAATGCATGAACTTCCCTGTTGCTTAGCTCGTGCCCACCAATCCCCCAATAAGCCCAAATATGCCCCAAGCCATTGTTAGCACCGACAGTGCATCTAAAATCCTTCCCTACAACACCAAACTCCTTACAAAGTCGGTCGTAAGCAGGAACGTTGTATTTATTATCTCTTGGATAAAACGTGGCATCTCCCGGCAGCGCAATAACACCCATCTCATGCAGTATTCTTCGGACGGTAAAGTGGAAGTGAAACATAAATATCGAATTCTTCATCAACTTCGCACTTACACCGCAGCCGCTGGTGGCACACCAAACCGCAAAGTTTAGTTGCTGCGGCCAATAACGCATGTTAGGACCACTTAACCATTCATGAGATTCCTTAGCGGTGGTATGATTAATGGGTACGTCTTTGAAGATATCTCGCACCTTTAACGAAAAGGAATGGTTGTTAGAGATCCGCATGTTCAATGTCAAATCCAAACTTGGATGTTTATCAAATGAAACCGCGGGTATCGGATAAGTACCGGTACCAAGCAATAATTCCTTTGACCAACCTTGCACGGGTTTTGGATGTGTTGGTGTGGGTTTAACATAACCAGAATTCTTCAGTTGATTGTCTATCTGATCGACCAGCGTAGGTTTCAAATCCTCGTTGCTGTACGTCCTAGAGCCGTTATAGTAAATCCCATCGGGTCTCCTTTCGAACTTACTAGGGTCTGCATGCGGAAACATCTTCCTAAATGCTCTCCAATTCCAGTAATCCCGGTTGTCGTGATGTGGCTGCTCCTCAATATCATTCCCAAAAGCGTCGTACATTAGTATATATAATGGATGTTATACCATCAGCACCTCAGTTGTACCCAGATGTTCCCTATACTACACCTAATGAACTAAACGCCGAAAACTTTCGTCTGAATAAAGCGAACTTAATCCTGGCTTACTTGGAAGGGCAGGCAAAACACTATGAAAAAGTTAGAAAAAAGTACGTTAGAGCCCGGAGTACGCTACATAAGATTGCGATAACTTCAGGATCCATATCTGTTGTGTTAACGGGCTCTGGCGTTGCTACTTCGCTTACTGGGCCGGGAATAATCGTTGGAGTTCCTTTGGCCGGCGTTGGGGCAGCTTGTGGTATCATTTCGGCTGTTGCTACGGGTATTATGAAAAAGCTATCCACGAAAATATCCAAGCATGACACGACAATAGCTCTATCTAGGGCTAAAGTAAATATTATTACCGATCTTGTCTCAAAGGCTTTGCGTGACAGAAAGATAGACGACGTAGAATTCTCGCTTATTCTGGCCGAAGAAGACAAATACGAGAAATTAAAGACGGACATAAGGAATAAAAAAACAGTCGTAAAAGATCTTTCCGAGGAATCTCGCAAAAAGATTTACCAAGAAGCGAAAGAAGAGCTTCAAAGAAAGCTTGCTCAGTAAACATCTGCTTTGAAAAAAGCGTGACAGGATTCTATTTACATATTGAACGTCAGTCTGGAAATTACGCGTAATCTTATGCCATAAGATTTATGCTAATTACTCATCTTATGGCATAAGATTTATGCTATTCGCTCATCTTATGGCATAAGATTTATGCTATTCGCTCATCTTATGCCATAAGATTCACTATCTTCTCGGAATCCATCCTAACAGGGGGTGGTTGGGGTCAATTTCGTAAAATATTTCGTAGATTACGTCAGGGTAATAAGGAATATCCTTATCCAGCCGACAAAACATCCACTCGGCTTTTGTCATATCAGAAACCTCGGGAATAGACTTACCGGTAATTTCAGACAAAAGATAGGGAATAGCTTTGTAATATTTCCCTAGTTTTAATTTTTTCAGCGTTTTCCGTAGACTTTGCGGGGTTGGCTCTTCTAAATGGTCTATGATTTTCTTCTTTACTTCGTCGCTTAAATATATCGGATGTAAACCTTGGATATGACTCATCCAGTCCCTGAAGTATTTTATTCTCTTATATGGGGTCTTCTTACGACCTCCATTGGCGTAATACTGCTCTCTGGTAGCATTTGGTACGGCATTACGAATATTCTTACCACACTCGTAACACTGCGCTGACGTGTCGTCTTCTATTTGCATTTTCTTACCACAACACCAGAAACCCTTGGGCTTAGGTATGTTAACTTTGGATCTTAGGCAAATTATACAGAAGTCATTGGTGAACTTTTTACATTCATGCATCGTATATATATCGTACATTTTTATAAACACTTATCTTTGATTCCCAACACAGCAGCAGTAAGGACTTATCGCGCGGCTTATTCCCGCTGCCGGCGCCTTCCTTAAACCGCCTGTAAAACCCGTAAATCTTTGACATTGACCGCGAGTCCCCCTTACTGCTGCTCAGGGCATCAACATTTTCACATCGATATCACATATTTTCCCATCATTGCAAAAGTATTTTGTAGCCGCAAGCATTAGCTTTTTTCCTCCTCAAAACTTCGAATAGGTTAAATGCATGCATAACTCCAGTTTACATCTTACTTTTGCTCCAACCATCGTTTAAAATCGGCACTTCTGTTATCACTGGGCCGCCATTTTGAAACGAAAACCACGTGATCAAAATCTCCAGAAATCTTGGAGATTTTGATCACGTGATACCAGCCAACACCAGGGTCTTCTCCCCGACGATCGCCATTTTGTTTTGGAGTCGGACCGAGAGGGCCCTGGGGACGAGGTTGGTTCGAATGCAAGCAGCCGTTTGTGGGGAGGGAGCGTTGCGTGACGACAGACACTAAAAACGGATGCGAGGGAGACTAATTTTTAACGGCCTAAGATACAATAGTATTGAACTTATAATTTCGAAGAAATATTTTTTTTCTATTTTGAGGCACAGTCAAACCTAAGAGGAAAAAAGAGGATGATTCGAAATAAAGGTACTGTGACAACCTAACGACGGAAATTAAGGTAACATACTACAATCGTAAAAAAAGACATTTATCGTATTCGCACATGGTCTAGTGGTTAGGATTTGGCGCTCTCACCGCCGTGGGCCGAGTTCGATTCTCGCTGTGGGGGAAAAAATTTGCATATATTTCCCATCAAACAATAAATAAAGGTAATTACAAAAAAAAATTGCCTTATCACTGAAGTGTATTGGACCCCCTCACGCTTGACCGCTACCTTCCACTTTTGGAACGCTGGTGCATAAACATCTTTTATATCGCTTTAAATGAGTTCAATAGTCTTGCAATTTTGTGTAATATTAGTTTAAGTTCAAATTTGTATTCTAACGTAATTTTGAGAGAAATGATCAGCGAATTTTAGAATAATGGAAGATCTAGTAAGATTGACTAGAAAACGGCGATGAAAAGTGCGCATCAAATGTTTACCCCGTCTTCTGCACTATACGTTTTCACAAAATCGCATAAGTCGATTACCTTCAAAATGTTCCTTTTAAAACTAGATACAGAGTAAAACTAAATGAGCAATGACTTTTGTGAATATATAGCTCTGAAATATTAATTTCGGCCGTATCAAATCCATTGTTTAGTTTTGAAGTAGATTATGCACTATATTTAAAGAATCTCAAATATCTCATAATTAGCTAGATAGATTTTTTCAAAAATCCCCACAAATGGAGGCATCTAGTATATAATTATGTGGTACGAAGCATTTTAGTGTTGAACGCTCTGCAAGGCTAAAATTATTTTATAAACGAAATCAAATATTTTATCATAATCACGTGTTATGACGTCCGATCTCATAAAAAACTGCATCAAACATTAATTCAATCTTTATGTGACTTATGTGCAAAAAAGATTTGCAATCGGATAAAAGATGTTTATGCACTAGCGTTCCAAAAGTGGAAGGTAGCGGTCAATCGTGAGGGGGTCCAGCCACCTTAAGAGTATTAATGTGGGGGGAAACGGTGCTTGAAAAGGCGTCGAGAAAAATGGCAGAGACGCCTCATAGCTTGCATTGAAGCCGAGTACAAAAAATGGTTTCTTGGGATATTTAGCAGTTGCATTGTGGAGATCCGTAAGGAAAGGTATTGTAGAAGTGGTTGCAATGACATCGACATTGGAAAAGTATGAAGTTCTGGTATGGATAGGCAGAGTGTTACAGCTTATGCCTCGCGAAAGATAACAGTGCTGGTAGCCAGGCTTTGGGAATAGTATAAGCCTCTTGGATCGCGTGCATGACAGTGGTGCGTTCGGGGAGACGTTTTGAAAGTTGGGCAAAGAATAGGCAAAGTCTGGATTTTGGTTTCTCAGGGCAAAAGATGCGTGTGAGCTTACCTGTTGATGGGGTAATCTAATGTATTGAGTTGGAGCCTGACAAGAAATATAAAGACATGGCCTTACAAGGCCTTGCAACTGCAATGAGCACAACTGTGAACCTTTAAGGAGGATCCGTTGGAGGCCAAGTCTGGATTTTGGGTTCACACGGCCAAAGACTGCGCGTGATCTAAGCTGTTGATTGGTAAGGTATTATATTGAGAGAGAGCCTGATTAGAAATAAAAAGACATGGCTTTTCTAAGTCTTGCAATTGGATCCATTACAGGGCAAGTCTGGATTATGTGTTCACACGAGCCGATACTGCATGTCATCTTAACTGTTGATAGTAGAGTACTGAGAAGGAGCCTGACAAGAAATAAAAAGAACATGGCCTTACTAGGCCTTGCAATTGGAATGAGCACGACTGAAAACCTTTAAGGCGGTTCCATTAGAGGGCAAGTCTGGTTTTTGGGTTCATAGGGCCAAAGACAGCGCATGATCGTAAGTTTTGATGGGTAAGCTCATGTATTGAGATGGAGCCTGACAAGAAATATAAAGACATGGCCTTACTAGGCCTTGCTATTGGAATGAGCACGACTGAAAACCTCTAAGGTGGATCCATTGGAGGGCAAGTCTGGATTTTGGGTTCATAGTGCCAAAGACGACTGCGTGTGATCATAGCTTTTGATGTGTAAGCTCATGTATTGAGATGGAGCCTGACAAGAAATATAAAGACATGGCCTTACTAGGCCTTGCTATTG
The DNA here is from genome assembly GCF_029948245.1 of Actinia tenebrosa. NCBI lineage: Eukaryota > Metazoa > Cnidaria > Anthozoa > Actiniaria > Actiniidae > Actinia > Actinia tenebrosa. Next base: position 11,127,484 of record NW_028292569.1, read on the forward strand.
GAATGAGCACGACTGAAAACCTTTAAGGTGGATCCATTGGAGGGCAAGTCTGGATTTTGGGTTCCTACGGCCAAAGACTGTGCGTGATCTTAACTGTTGTGCAGGAAGCTCGGCCGAAGGCTAAGGGAGAGGTTAGTCAGCCCATAGACTATAGATGATTAACACTGTTTTGATTAACCCCTTGCTAAGACCAGCAAACCTGATACCTCGATTGTGTCGTTCATGGGTTATCACTCATGGACACCCTTTTCCATGTTGGACGGGTTTTGAAAAAGTGACGTATATAATTATACTTTTTACGCAAACTCAATTGGGTAAAAATCAAAATTGAGGTTCTTCCGTTTTCTTGCCCTTTAATTGACAAATAACCTAAAATTAGTAGTTAAACTGATGTTTCATTATTTTGGTTAATATTATATGCAGCGCTCGTAGACTTTCGGCCGAAATTAAAAATTAGCAGTTTACTGACAATTCAGGGGTACCCCCATTGGCACCCTCTGCTGAGAGTCATGAAAAACATTTTTTATATCACAAAAAAATTTCAGTCATTTCATGCTTAGTTTTCGTGATATGCAAAAGGTCATTCTGTGGCTAGTTTTTCAACTCTTCCCACATGAGAGAAAAAGAGTGATTTGTGAATTTGATTTAAACTTTTGTTTTGGTGGCCTTAGTTATGTAGTCGCACTGTAAGACAGCTTTTGTAGAAATATTAACTTGCTCATTTTTCAATAAGGAGACATGACAAGGAAAAACTTACTTTTTGTTCTGCTCATCTACACGAGAAAATATAACGAGCCGGGGGCTCTGTTTACCCCCTCTCCTTCCTTCCCTCCCCTCCCCACCTAAATGACCATTACGCCGATACATATAGTACTTCAAGGTACGGTCGTAGGTTTCGTAACTCCCTCCATAGGTAGCCCAAGCGTATACATTGCGTATACAACTTCTACAGCGTGTTTTGGTTGTTCTTGGCTTCACTCTGAGCGAATTTCGTTCAATCTAACTGCAAAATTCGCTCAGAGTGAAGCTAAGAACAACCAAAACACGCTGTAGAAGTTTCAGTGAATTTCATTAAAATTCAATGAATGAAAATAAAAATTTATGTAGTTCCATATATTGTATAGTAAATCAGTACAATGTATACACTTGGGCTACCTGTGAAGGATGTAGTATAGTATACTGGGGTTTGGGGGCTTTGGGGCATGCAATATTGCGAAAATTGCGAAATCTAGAAGCTCGGAAATGAAATTTCCATCGTAACAGTCGGTTTTCATGCGAGGGACATCAATGCATTAATGACACTAAATATTTCAATGTGACTTATTTTATTCATAACATCTTAGAACATGTTTTCATATAAAAGTGATACATAGGAGTACGGCTTAATAAAATATCTATATCTGTATATATATATACAGTCAATGTCATTAACGATGTCCACCGAAAAAAGACATTTTAACACTTACACTTTTAAACATTCAGACTAAAAGAAATACATGTATCACGTGTTTCATTATATATTCTTTGCCTCGTGTGCGTCAGCCTGAACTTTAAATGTAAAATTCAACTCGTGAATCGAAAATCCAGAATGCCCCGACCATTTAGTGAGGACAAGAGAATATTCTCTTGGTGAGAATTTAAGATGGACATTGGTATTTCAGCGTTCGAAGAAACACGTGATATTTCTTTTAATCTAAATGTGTAAAAGTGTAAATGTCTTTTTTCGGTGGACATCGTTAATGACTGTAGACTGTGTGTGTGTGTATATGTATATATAGCCTTTTCAGAAGTTGTTGATTTTTGTATACATTTTCTATGATCCTCTTCATCCCAAACTCCTTCTCCTTCAGGTTATGAGCCCCCCCCCCCCCCCCCCCCCCCCCCAAACAAAACTGGTACGTAGACCCCTTGGACTGAGTCCCGAGAGTTTTTTCTGGGGGACAAAACCATGGGTTTTTTTGACATAAGAAAAAGCGGCCTCCTTTCTTTGTCCCCCAGATGCAATTTCACTCAAGTTCCAAGTTCTTCCTGAGTTTCCTGTCATATTCAGGGTTTCTACTTTCGAATTGACCGAAACTGGTAATTTTGGTCGCAAAAAATGAAACGCCAGATTACATGATAATTGAAACAGGAACTCAGTTCAATAAATAAGGTCTTTTGTCATAAACAGGGTCTACAAATTTGAGGGGTTTTTTTGTCATAAACAGGGTGAACCTTGATCAACTAATCAACTGAGTAGCCACAGCCAATCAATGTCAATAACAAATGGTAAAGGTTAATCAATCAGTCTCTCATTCATGAATGGTTGGATATCCTTGGTTTGTCATACTCTCCAGAATTCATCAATAAACCATCAGTGTCATTGGTACCACTGATATAGAAATGAAGGAATTTTTGTAGTCTGTGCTAGAGTGATGTGAAAATAGACTAGAAGTCCAGTCTGTGGTAGCGTGATGTGAAAATAGACTAGAAGTCCAGTCTGTGATAGCGTGATGTGAAAATAGACTAGAAGTCCAGTCTGTGGCAGCGTGATGTGAAAATAGACTAGAAGTCATTTAGTGGTCATCATGCTAACACTTACTCATTGATAATTAAAATGACTATTTAATCATAGTGAATTTATAATTTAAGATTTCATCCCACACCATCGAAAATACAGCCAATCAAATTGCAGAAAAGCCGATATATATATTTGGCAGTATTCTCAACTTTCACATCCACATAATCCTTTGCGTCTTTGGGGGGTAACCAGAGGGTAAAAACCCACTGATCAGACAATGTTGAAAATACCTTGTTTGGTATCCAAAGATAAAATGAAGAAGTAAAAAACACAAAAAGATAGAAGCTTGAAGACATTTAAGGAAAATTTTAAATTGTTTTTCGTAAGTCAATACATTTTCTGTAAGATCAAAACTCTTCATGATCTGTACACGCAAAAATAACTAGGAATAAACTGATAATCAGTATTGTACAGATAAAAGCAAGTAAAGTATAAATTCAATTAAGAAACCTTTCAATTTGGGACAGTTTTTTGATTGGTTACCCCCAAAAACGCAAGGCATTATGGGGATGTGAAAGTCGAGAATTCCACTGTTCCATCCCATGAGGCAATGCTGCTAGCCTAGGTCTATCTTTAATGATGTAGAATAAAATAGTCAATATACATCAATGCTTTCCTGTGGATACTAAGGAATATCCCACTTATTACTGGATAGCTTATTGGTATAGGAAAACACATTTCAAGTACAATTCGGAATTTATAGGTACGAGTAATTTTTTGAAAGTTTTCAAAATTGGACGAGCATTTAGGTGAGTTCAATTTTCAAAACATCACTAGTGTCTATAAATTCCAAATTATACAAGATAATTGTGCGATTTTTTGTTTATAATACACTCAACAAATTTGAGCAACTTACACTGGGACTCTACAGAGTACAAGTTGGGATATAATTGTACTCCTCTTGTCCAATCACAATCAAGTAATTTTGTAGAGAGTATTATAATATACATGTACACAATCACCAAAAGTGACTTGTGGGATATTCCATGGCATGCTTATCTACATGTAATCCATGAGAGTATAACATTACTAGTATTTATTTACATTCAAGTGCTCATGTGGATTCTCCAGTGATATCATGCTTGAGATCAATGTTACTACTAAGTCAGAACTCTACCCTCCTCCAGCCAGCTTAAATGTGTAGAGAATGTTGTTTGTTTGATTGATGAGACGGTTTGCACTAACATACACAGCATCAGCCCTGAAAACATGAATAAACATCACATATTATAAGAAAATAAAAAAAAGGCCACAGCCTTTAGAAAGCCTTCAATTTCTATTTCCCTGTAACAACCTCTGGGCTGATCAAACCACAGCATAGATAACTCACAGCAGGGCTGTCAACTCTCCTGGATAAACCGGGAGTCTCCAGATTTCGGACCGTGTCTCCCGGTCTCCAGATTAGAGTATCAAATCTCCCGGATAATCCCCGAAGCTGACCATTTCTTGTCTTGTGAGACTAGACTTTCACAACCATAAAATTCCTATTATTTCATGTTGTTTGTGTTATTTTATATCGCTAACAAAATCAAAACGTTCCTCATGAACTGTTCTTGCAAGCAGGCCATTGTAATATAAGCGATAATCTGATTGGTCAGAAATAAACCAATCACATCAAATGTTACAAAGCAAAAGACATCTTTTCGCGTGCTTTTTGACGTGCTGTGACATCATGTCCCTTCCCTATCAATTCTCCAGATTTGAATATCTTGGGGGTTGACAGCCCTGCACAGATCACATTGGAATTGAGTGGGATTTGTTAACGGAGGAAAACTGAAGAGAACCAGAGAAAAACCCTCGCATTAAGGGAGGAACAAGACCACAGGGGTGAGTGCACTGCACCTACACCACCCTTGATTCATGTTAGATTAATCATATTTTTTTGGAAGTGACTTACTTTGCATCCTTAAAGTACTGTTTTAGAGTGTCACTAAAGCTCTTGGAGTACTTCACAAACTCCTTTTTGTTGTGCTCCAGCACCTGAAAATATAAATCATTATTAGTGACAGTCATATTTTGGCTGTCTAAAAGCCTGGGTACATGTAGTACATATATCAAAATGGGTGAGCCTCTTTCTCCAGCAGAGGAAAGATGAAGTAGTTAATTAAAGTGTCATATGGTAATGACCGTGACATATGGGGTGTAATCATTTAATATACAAAAAATTATGAACAAAGATAAATTGAATCTGAAATATGTCATTGTTTTACCCATTGCTCTTATAGAAATTATTTCAAGTTATTTAGTTTAGGAGCCTGTGTTTCATATTACAAGGAACAACAAATAAACAAAAATGCCTCCTCGTGCATCACAGTCATTACTTAATTGTATAGAAAAACCTTTATAACTTCAAGAAGCTGCACTCCAACTATGAAATTTTTTCAGGTTATTCAATATCTTTCCCCATGTAGAATCAATACTGAGAATACTTTCAGAAGTGTAATAGGCACTTTAAGTAAGGCAAGGTTCTGTCAAGCCAGAATTGGAAATTGTCAAGTTAAATCTTTGCCTTGCCAGTCATTTTGACTAGAAGAGTTGAGTCAGAAACAAAGTATGACAAAACTAAAACCAATTCAACCAGTCATCATGACTGGCAAATAACCAGCTGTCATTTTAAGCCCTGATAGGGAATTACATAGTCATTAAACTATAAGTAAATATTTCATACAACTGAATAAAGTGGGTAATCGTGTACTTCATGACCAACGGAAAAGTGTCAGTCCATTATTGCCCGACTGTTGGTTAAAAGTCGCTCGACTGTTGACCAACAGTAGGGCAACAGTCGACCGACACATGTCAGCTGGTCATGAAGTACGTGACTACCCACTTGGTTGACACTTGTCGGTCGACTATCGCCTGACTGTTGGCGAACAGTTGTCCAAAGAAAGTGAGCTAAGTGAGATGCAACACAATGTGAGACAGTGTACTTTAGATATTCATCTACTACTAATCTGTAGTACTGTATGTACAAAATACTAGTAGATAGGTAATATTTTCACCAGCCAAAATGAAGGATAATAATTATTTACCTTTTTGTATTGTGGCATCTTGCCGACATTTTGACAATTCTTCAACACTTCATTGACAGCATCAAGAAGATCTTTAATAGCACTAGCAATATCCCTAGCAACCAGAAACAAGTTCAGCAGTTAGATTCTTCTTGATAAGCATGCCATAAAGCTATGTACAAGCTATTACTAATAAAGATAAAGCAAATAAAATGGCAAGGACTAAAATACAGGTCAATGGCTATACATGATGACCAGCCACAAGACTGTGGACCAAGAGACATTTGGCCAAACGAGTGCCGATATTTGCCAGACTTTGTCCATCAACAGTATGTTATTTGTAGTCCTGAAACACTATTTTTACTCTAGTTTTTGATATTGTGCGAACTCAGTAGTTGTGAGCTGCAAACTGAAATTTGGTATTACTGCCATCAATCAAAAATAATCAGTCAGTACCTTTTAAATTTATGACTGGCGGCAGTAAAAACCAATCTAAAAACAAACTGATGAAATGTTTAAGTTCACGGGGTATCAAAAGCCACAGTAAAGCATTTTTTATCGATACAGTAAAAACCCACAAATTATAAGAACCAAGAGTTTTTGAAGTTAGCCTAAAAAGGTTCTTACATAAATGGTGTTTACTTCAAAATTAGGCTATTTAGGTTCTTGTTTAAGTTCTTGTTCAGGTTCTTATTTAGGTTCTTATTTTCTTAAGAAAAAAAGTGACTCATTTTTTATATTATAAATTATGCATATTGTTTTCCAATTGACTGCAATCTGAGCATATACAAACCATGTATGCCTTGTAAAGCTACAGTGTATGCAATATCGTTGGAGTTCGTCACTGTTTGTAATTTCGTTTTTTTCTTTGATTTATAGTATTTTAGTTTTAATTCTATTTGATAAAATAAGAACCTGCTTAGAAATTTTTGCCTAAAACAGGCCTTTACGTAAAGTGGTCTAAAAACTGCTTTAAAGTAATATTAATAAGTAATAAATAAATATATTATGTTAATTATTACAAACTTACTTGATTGTTTGCAGAAATTTAGATCTATCATAGATTTCTGCTGGTATCTTTGACAAAATTGTCTTCAATGCTGAAAAAATTCAAATGACAGCCATTTGTATATTTAACAGATCTATCATACAGCTGTATACTCATTGACCACTGAAGCATTTTTCAAATTCTCAACTTCACCTTTCACCACATTACACTAAAACAACTTCTGCCCTGATCAAAGTCAGGGCCCAGCTAGCTCACATATTGAATTGGAGTTCAGTGTTTTAGGTTTATGAGTTGATAATGTTATAGTATACCAAGTCCAGGAATTAAACCCAAGACCCCAGAGGTGAGAGGTGAGTCCATTAGTACTAACGACATCACCCTTGAGTTGATAATGTTATGCCACCATTCAGTTGATTGTTACCTATGTACAGGTACATGTACATGTATATTGAAGAATCACTATTTCTCTTTACCAGTGACAACCTCCAATTATACTTTCTTATTCTTATTTTATTTTATTGATTTCGTCACCAAAGTAAATACAACACATTACGCCTGATAAAAATTATGAACAACACAGCAAAACAAAGCAAAAAAGAAAGAAAAGATGAGCATGTGACATGAGGTAGTAATAGGACAGTGTCCCAATAAAGCATTTCTTCAAGGTTGCGTGCATATCCAACTTGACGGGCCACAACATTGAAAATGCAAATTCAGTAAAATTGAGAAGCCAGTTTTATATTTAAAGAGGAGAATAATCAATTTTATGAATTCTTATTGAAAAAAAATTCATAGAAATAAATGATAATTCTCATCATAAAGCTCCAGCTCTGATATCATGGCCAGTCAAGTTCCTTAAATTTGAATGCTCACACAACCTTGAGAATATGGTCTATTGACAACTGCCCCCTTAATTCCTCCTCTTAGAGCTTACGAAACCCGACCTCATTAGCTACCCATGCTTTTCATACAGTACAGCTTTATTATTCATTATCCTCACATATTCAATAGCAAATATTAGTTAGTAAATATTGATTTCAGACATTGAATTGTTTCAGGTTAAAACATTTTGGGTCAATACAATCAATGTATAAGATAGATATCGTACTCAAATGTAACAATTGTTTGAAGGCAATCAAGTGAAACTCTAATATCTGCTATTTTAGGTTTGCCCGAAAATTTATTCCAAAAAGTCCTTTTCTTGTTTGTTTGTTTACCTTTTGCTTGTTTGGTCAATTTTACGAACTCTTTTTCCTGTCTTGTCGTCATGTATTCTAGAGTTAAAAATACAATATGAGTATTCATAAAATTTTGCTGTTATCTTTCACAAAGTCTCTGTTTATTGTTGTTTGTTAATGTGTAAATATCTTACCATATATATCTTATCTTATCTTATACTTGGATAAACGATTTTTAAATATATATATAGGATAGGTATTTATTTATTTCAATACGTTAGTGATACATAATTGTAAATTTTCATTCATTTAATTTTTTTCAATCGTTAAGCACTATTGGGCTTTTTATGGAAATAGGGTTATATAGATAAATAAAGTTATTATTATTATTATTACCATCTGATTCATATGCTGCACAGCTAAGAAGGGTTTCATTCATATTCACTTTCAGAGACTCTGCGACAAACAAATAAAGTTAAAACGAACATCACATTTTGATAGCCTGAAATAATTACCTCAATAATTACCTTTGATAAATATCAAAGAAAATAGTACTAACCTAACCAAGGAAAAGTAGAGAACCCGAAGGGAAAAAACTCAAATCAAGGGAGAGACCTAACAAATTTTGCTCTCATTGCTGTCATATCTTAGCTGATATTGATGGTTTTCACGGTAACCATATTGGAGGAACTTAACAAAAGAATTGTCAATGAATTCTCTTGTTATATCCTCCAACATGGCCGCCGTGTCTTTCGTTATCTAATTCTCTTGGGAATGGTTAAAAACCATCAATTTGACCAATTCTTGTCAAAATTGATATGTAAACGTCTTTTTGATCGTCTACAGAAATTGTAGATCAAAAATAATTAAAGTCAAAATTTATTTTTTTGTGACGTAACAATTGAGTACTCTATTATACTACACTACCCTTGATTCCAAAAGTAGTAGTTTTACTGCACTTACTTTTAAAGGTAAAACAATGGACATTCTGTCATTTGGGAAGTAATATTTCAAAAACCTCATGCTTCGTGTTTCATTAGGGTTTCCAAACACGAGAAAACATTTTAAGCACAAGGCCGTAGGCCGAGTGCTTTCATTGTTTTCGAGTTTTTGGAAACCCTAATGAAACACGAAACATGAGGTTTTGGAATTACTTCTCTAATGAGTTAATGATTTATTATGCAGGAAAAGATGTTTGCTTGTTTTTATCGTGTTATATTAATTTAATATACTTAGAGCAGTTGCATGGGAAAAACATTAACAACATATAGATCCAACCCAATTTTCTCAGCAAATTCCTTGTTGGCATTGTAACACACTAGACTATAACGCAAAGGGTCCCAGGTTTGAGACATGGTAAGTCCAAGGTAAAAAGAAAATATGATATTATTGCAGAAATGTAATGAGTTTGAGAAATAAAGTTTCCTCGTCATATATCATAAAAGAAGTGCATTATTAAACTGTTGTTATGAAACCAGTCTATGAAACATTTAAAAAGCTGCCATACCTTTTGTCAAGATACCACTGACTATTTCCTGTGTTATTCCAGGGTTTTCCATTTCTGCCTACAGAATGAAACAAAGTTAATTAAATATTAAAAGACACTTCCCAATGATCGTCAAGTCGTGCTCTCCCTAATTCATTGACAAGACAATATATTAAGAACCTGTAAATCCAGTAATAAAGATCATACCTTTTGAAAAGCTTTCCTGATTTTCTGTATTGCTTCGGCATCTTGGTATTCCGCCAACATCTATATTTGCATCGACAACAACAAAACTCTTTACAAAACGTTTAAGCAAGTGTTTGAGCTTATATCTTCGATTTTTGCAATTCGTACATCTCTACGCATGTTTCTTTCGGTATAAGAATCTAACCATTTTACATCGATAAAAATAGCAAGAAAGTGAAAATGAATAGTTTGTTATAGCGAACGAGAATCACAAAAACAAGTAAAGTCACAAAAAACAAGTTCCAATACCTCGTCAATAACGGGTCGTATCACAACACTTAGAGCCAAGTTCGGTATAATGGTTCCTTCTACAGCCTCTGATGCCATTTTTTACAGTGTTGTAAGGGTTTGTACGAAGAAAACTGGGTTTTAAAATCAATATTTTTTTCTTACAACGCCATCGAGCACTTCTTGTTGACCTGGCTACCAGGCCTATGACTTAACCCACAGGGAACCCAACGATAGCAATCTCATTCGATTTAACATTTATTTTTTAGGACTGGGGGTGGACCGGAGGGAACCAGGGGAGTGCCATTAAATTTCTACTCAGTCAAAAAGGGGGGTCATCAAATATTTCATACTACACAAAGGGACAAGAATTCAACAAATTTCAAGGGGAGGATAACATTTTTTATGCTGGCAAAAAGAGGGGGGGTCTAAAGATTTTACCCTTTCTCCAAAAATGATTGCTCCCTAATTATTTCTTTTTTTCTGTTTTGGTGAATTTATTTACATAGCAGACAAACCTGCTTTTCCTGAATTGAGGTAATGTATGTTAACGAAATATGAAAAGCCTTTAATTGCATGGAGTATATTCCTAGATTTCACTTTTTATAATTTCCTGTCTCGTATGGAATATTCATCAGCTGTATCATTTTATAGTGGGATACAAATCAGTATACATAATGCTTTCCAATTAGGCCAACTGTCACTCACACACACTACCACGACTTAAAAATGGGTTAATATTTACTGAGCCACAAGTCTAAGAACGGCCAGGTAAATATTTACCAATAACTTGCCTTTGCCAAATAATTGTTAAGTAGTGGTAAAAACGAATATGTTGATTTATTTTTTTGAATACTTATACAGTATAAGTATCTATTTGGTTTCATTACTGTCAACACATCACATGAGCTTCTTTATTCACAATTATTTTCATTATTCACATTTATTTTTTTACAAAGTAATAGACTAATCTTGGACATACAGTAGAATATTAGGGGCCATTCATTTTTTAACCTGGGGGGGGAGGGGTAGGATGTGTGGGGGAGGCATTAAAACAAATCTGAGTGGCACAGCACATAATGAATAGAATTTTGGAAACTTAGGCAGGCACCATTACTTATGCAGCAATAGTTATGAGGACCAGATTTCTTGTATGTTTTACCACACATACCTATCCTACCATCCCCTCCCCCAATGAAAACGAATAGTAACTTACTGTAAGTATCAACAAGGGAAGAGGGTGTGTGAGCATGCATGGGTATGCACCCATATACATAAAAACATTTTCTTCCATTTTTGTAAGCATGCGAACTCAGAAACTGCGAGCTGCAAGCTGCAATTTGGTTTTTCGCAACTGCCAGTCAAAAATAAAAAAGGTACCGATTGTTGGTTGTTCACATGTTTATAAAAATGGCAGTAAAGGAAGCATCTTTAGTTCCCTTTTTTATTAGCATTTTATAGTCAATGTTTATGTTAGTTTGAATATCTATCTCCTGTTAACAGTTATTTACTTTTACTCATTCAAGGTAGGGAGGCTTGATAGGGGTGGGAGGTAACAATAGCAAAAATAGTTTTTTCATTCAAGTCTAATTCATCTTAATGAAACACCATGAAACTAAACAAACACTAATAGGTTATTTGAAAGCAACAAATAACCAATCATGGTAAATCTGACATTATATATTTCATCTTCATAATACTGCACCGGGCCATAACTTGCAGTCATGCAATAACAATTACCTGACATGTGAAACGAAAACAAGTTCAAGTTTTCCAAAAGAACCATTTTCTTTGATGTTATTCATAAAATATTGAGTACAGACAATAATGGCTACGAGGAGTACTCTTAGCAGTGGAAGGGAGGCCTGCAGATTGAATAGTTTTAGAAGACTATTACACATTATACTAATATAGGCTTTGCATCATCACGTGACGGCAGCCATGTAAGATGGCTGGAACAATATAATCGTTTCATGAGAAAGAATTCAATTGCATAGAGCAAAGGAATTTTATTGTTCTGACATCTAATGTCAGGCAGTGTGAGCTGTATTATGGGCACCAGCATGTGATGGTGCAAACCCTCTATGGTTGGGAGATATGGTCTGTATCAACTATGGATAAAGGCTCCCAGACTCTCTCTCTCTCTCTCTCTCTCTGAGCATCTGCTATAGCATCTCTTATAGTTTAAATTCTGTTAACTACTGATTTACTTTGGTTTTCCATCATCTCCACAATCTACAAGTATTGTCTTTACTTCCTGAAGTCCAAGATAAAAATCACAGTATTAGTTTATTAAGTTGCAACTAACAGCTGAAATGTGTTGGCTATTACATTAAGTGGACATTACTTGTATAAAATAATACATAGGCATCATGTAGTTTGTCATTAGCAACATTTATTACATTTTTTGAAGATTTATTATCAAATAATACTCGGCTAGTGCTAATAATCAATTAAAGATTGAGGTTGAGCATATGATAAAATTATCAAAATTGAAGCAGTGGGAGCATGGTTGATATTTGCAGCTAATGCATCACCTCTCACTAATGCCACCCAGGTTTGATTCCCAGGCTCAGTGTCTTATGTGAGTATAGCCTGCATAGCTAGGCGTTCCTTGTGGGTTTTGGGAGGTCTTGGGCAGGAGAGAAGAGGAGAGAGGGAACGCCTGCCAGCAGACCTTATGATTTTGAAAAATGCCTCCTAATTAGATATGTATGGTTAACAATAAATCTCCACGAACTGTCCTCATTTCAGGCTCGAGATTAAAATACCTAAAAAGTTTCAAGGAAAATAAAACTTTGATATTATATTGTCAACATATTGCAGCAAACGTTGAGAAACTTTGAAAATAAATTCATCAAGTGGTTTTGAATTTACGAACAATTGTTAATTATCATAATAATATAGTCCATTTTAAGATTAGATCATACTCTGAGAGCTTCTCGTCTTTCAAGGTCACATCAACTAAAGATGTCTGCTTTTAGAGCAAGCTATTTTGCCTTTATACTTTTCAGTGGAAAGTCCACAACCACAGAGCATTGCCTTTTTGTGAGAGAGATTGCTTTACTCGAACTAACAGGCGGGCAAAATGTTAAGCTCTTTCCCAAACCAGTAGGCAAAACAGCCAATACATCTCGATTAGATGCCTAGATTTTTACTGAATAGCATCTTTATATTCTTCTTTCAGCTAAAATGAAAGCTCTTCAAGCGATAAAGAAGCCCTGAATAAAGCTTCTTTCGAGTAATGCCCGAAAACCTCTTCGAAGTCATCAATCTTGAATCTACACGATCAAGTAGCATTTGAATATTTTTCACATCCATCATATATTTACCGCACCAATCAGAAGCCCCCGTTCGTGGGCGAACGGGTTTTTCAAATATAATCATAAGGTCTGCTGGCAGGCGTTCCCTCTCTCCTCTTCTTTCCTCCCCAAGCCTCCCCAAAACCCACAAGGAACGTCTGGCTACACAGGCTAATATGAGTAGCTTTGTACTTGTTGGTTCTCTCCTTCAAGAGTTTTCTCTGAATTCTCAGGTTTTCCTCACTCATTCAAAATCAACTACAAAAGATAATAAATTTATAATGCAAGTTCACATGTTATCAAGATCTGGGTGAACGCTCTCTGCCAATATATCAGAAACGAGCTAGTGAGTAAGATATATTACCTGTTATGATAATATTGCCATCATAGTTAAATGCACAACTGAATATTTCATCTGCGTGTCCTTCTAGAACCTGTGAATTATTCGCAAAAAGTTGTTTTATATCAATAATTTGCCATGATTGCCTTAAAGGGAAGGAGTTTAAATAATCGGATACCTGACAACAATTCCCTGTGACCGGATCCCACAGTCTTGCTGATTTGTCACTGCTGGCTGTAAGCAGTCTTGTACCTTGAGGGTTAAAGACAATCTGTAATATAACATTCAGACCGGTTATCACAATATATATCAATATTACCATCTAGCAAACTTGAAATTAAACTTGTGTCTAACACATCAATAGAACCATGGACCAATTGCATCAATGACGATCTTAGACCACAGGCACATACCAGTGCATAATCTATTACATGCAGTATTTAGTAATAATAAGCATTAGGATTCTTTGCCGCAGGAATACTAGGTAAACAACAGGAAAATGTTGACCAATATTCAATTTATTTCTTAATATTCAGTGTTACCTTGGATATTTCACCCTCATGACCTTCTAGTTTGGAGAGGCAATGATGGCTAACTGCATTGTATACACGCCCAGTTCCTACAACATGAAAAGAAATTCTTTACAGTGTGTGGAAAACAGTCTCAGTTTCAGTCTCAGGAAAGAAGGAAGGAAGGAAGGAAGGAAGGAAAAAAGGAAGGACGGAAAGAAGGAAGGAAGGAAGGAAGAAATAAGCGAATGAAGGAATCAGACAACTGAAGACTTCAATTACCATCTGCTGAAGCTGTTGCAATGTATTGTCCTGAGTAGTCAAAGCATACATCTAGAACTTCATCATCATGTCCCCTGCAGCACAACAATAATATGATTGTGCATTATTATGGTAAGGATGTGCATGTATAACATCAAATTTCCCTAATGTTCCATGCCTACTTTAAATTTTCATTTAAAATCGTCCACCAGTATCCAGGTTTTCTGTTCCCCAATCCCCCCTCCCTGGTCCCCTCCATAAGACCCAATGACCTAAATTAGATCAATCCAGTGGTTTTTTCATGGTTCAATCTGCCATAGATCAACACAGAGGTTGTTTTAGGGTCCAACAAAGTTCGAAAGATCTAAGGGTCTACAACTTCTTTTTTGGATAAAAGAATCACTGAGATGTGAGAAATAAAAAAATATTTTTCCTTTTACACAAAGAGCTACCGTTCACCGTCAATAGACATATTAACTATCATGATACTGGGGTCACTGCGTTATCAGTATGATTTTTTTTCAAATAATAAACTGTTGTGTGTTAACCTCTTGAAATAAAGTTTATTCATTCATTCATTCACTATCATACCTTAATGTGCCTATACATTTTCCTGTTCCTACATCCCATATCTTGCATGTTTTATCCTATAATTGACAATTAAATACACACCATTTTAGCTTGCGTTTCAACATGACCATGTACCTTAAGGTAATCAGTATTACTAATTCATTAAATGCTATTTAACAATTATTCGCCGAAGGTGAAGTGATTATCATGGAATATTTACCAAGATGCAAGTCTTCAAGCGGCGAGGTAAATATTCCCCAATAATCACTGAGCCTGAGGCAAATAATTGTTTTAGTATAAATACACAGGCGATTCTTTCAAAAAAAGAAAAAAAAGAAGATAAAAGTCATTTTCTTTTGGTAACAGCAACAAAGCGGCTGGCCGCCATTTTGGATTTTCGCTCGAGGTGATTATTGTGTGATAGTGTGAGTTTCTTGACCAATCAGCGCGCTAGATTTTCTATAATCACCTGCGTATTTTTACTAAAGTGATATAACTATCATACAACTTTCTTTAAAGTTAGTAATAAGAGAATTTATTTATTTATTTGTAATTATAAATTGATTTTAATCCTACCATTGATCCTGTGACTATCAATGAACAATCAAAGTTGAACTGTGCATTTGATATTTCACCTCTATGACCAATAAGGGTGTGAACTCTCCTGCAAGTTAAAAACAACTCACATTTATTAATTTTTAGTCTGTGCATCAAGTCTTCATACAACAGAAAATTTTACATAATTACAGCTTTTCACAAGGTTTTGAAGATGCAAGCATTATTTTTTTATTTCATTTTATATATATATATATACATATGTAGTGTTTAAAAAACGAGTAGGAGTGTTTTATCAGGTATAAGAGAACGAGGCGTAGCCGAGTGCTTTTATACCTGATAAAACACGATCTACGAGTTTTTTGAACTGCTTAAAACACCCATGAACAATTTATAAGATTTTGGTTCAACTGGAGTCACCATACACGTCATGAACATGGATTTTTATACTTTGATAGAGATTTGACGTCACGGGCATGCGCAACTAGATTCAATAGAAGTTCCCACACGTTGGGTATTGCGTGCCAAGGCAAAGACAGGCACGTTAGTCAAAGATCATTAGGGTTGACTATGACCTTGATGAAGCTCTATATCTTCATCTAAACTTGGATGCATACTTCATCCCTGATGAAGTCATCCTCATAGTATTCGAGTGGTCTTTATATAAAAGATCATATGTGTCTTTATATAAAGACACATGTGTCTTTATATAAAATCACTTGAATACTAATGAAGAGGACTTTATCGGGTATAAAGGTTCATACACGTGACGTGTATGGTGGCTCCAATTGGACCATAAGCTTATGAATTATTAATGAGTGTTTTAAATATATATACACTCGATTGCAGAAACGTTGTAGCATACATTTATACATTTATACAAATATCTAATGAGATGCATAATGCAAAATAACCATTTTCAACGCTTAAAACCTTAAACCTGCTATGCTGATTGAGACTTAACTCCTGACAAGTTAATAAATGATAGACTACCTATTAATCAACTAATCATCAGGAGAAGAAGGCATCTAAGTATGCCCAATCATGTACCCTGACTAATAGTTTATTTGATTCGTTTCATGATTTTTATTTAAGTTAATTTCTTCATTTGAATCTTTATTTTATGACAGTAACATAATTAACCTTTCAGTAATCTAACTTATGGCCCTAGAAATATAAGATCACTTGATTACAAGGAAAAAAATGAACAAAAGAATATTGAAAAAACGAAAATACAATCTAATAATGTTCAACGAGCAATGAATAGACCTCTTGGGATGGCAGAACGCTAGAGAGGATGATGATAATGTTGAATAAAATGATAGCACCTTTACTGTGCATGCCTAAGATTCTGCCACCATTTTTTAAGTGTCTCTTCAGTGTGTAGCAATGAAAACAGTGGTAATAGTAACTGCAGCCCTAAATTCCTGAATTATTATTTAATATTGCACAATAATGTAAAGTACATTAGATTATCAGCGTACTGTACCTTCCAGTTCTTGTGTCCCAAACACTGACAGTGTGATCAAATGAACCAGTTAACAATTGATTTCCAAGTGAATTGAAGGAGCATGATATGATCTCAGCTGAGTGACCCTAAAAACAGTATGCATGCATGTTTGTCATGTCATTATTACCAGCAACCAGGAAGGCTGGGGAAAAATACCAGTGACAGCGCTTGCCTCTCAACCACTTCAACCCATGTTTGATTCTTGGTCTTGGTGTCGCAAGTGAGTTCAGGTTGTTGTTGATTTTTTCCATTGTTTGGAGGGTTTTCCTCCTGGTTCTACAATTCTCCTCCCTCCATGATAATCAATATTCCCAAATTCTAATTTGATCTTAACTGAGATATTCTTATAACCTCTCATATCTCCTCTTACACTACAATGCAAATAAATTGGCTATTTAAATATTTTAAGCAAATGCTTCTCAGTACAGAATACTTACAGACAATGTTGACAGCTCTGCTCCAGTTTGTACATCCCACAGCTTAGCAGTGGTATCCATACTACCAGTTGCTACTACTGTGCTTTGAGGATTGAAAGCTAAGCATACCTATTACAAAGACAGTCTAGGAATTAGGCCAAACAAAAAAATAAGTGTGTTTCCTGTTGCACGACTGACCCTAATTTTCTTGCCAATTTTTGCCGATCCTAATATTTTTTTCATTTCCAAACGCACCACAGGGTTCCCAATAAGCTCATTTCCACTGTTGTATCAGTGAAAAAATTCGGGCATACCAACCCCAATTATTTTTCTCATGCAACAAGAAACGCGCTTATTTTTTTGTTTGGCATTACCAACAAGATGATTTTTCAGGAAGTGATGAAAATATGAAAACTTGTCACGTCGTCTTTCACCACTGTAAGTCCAAAGGTTCAGGTCAATGGTTTGAGCCCTGAGGACATCATAATTATGTGAATTGATTTTGTTTGATGTGTTGTTCTCTCCTTTACTACAGTAAGAGAGTTTTCTCTGGTTCTCCAGTTTCCTCCCTTCTTAAAAATCAACATGTGAGTTGAGCATAAGTTTTCATAAAATATTGAATGTCATGGTAGTGTGTGTGAGTGTAAAAGTATCCCATTTTAGTGCAAAAGTGCTAGAATGACTATACACTTTTTTGTTTTTATATGCTGTTTATCTTTCCTTAAAATGCTGGCTACACATCAGAATCCATCTACAACGTTACTTGAACCATGCTCTAATACAGCACAATAATTCTTGACCAATCAGAGTTCATGTACTGTATATAATTATTAATAATGAATCACTTTTTGTATAGATGGATGTACTTACTATTTCTGCAGTATGTCCTCTAAAGACATGATAACACTTTCCAGTCTCTGCACTCCATAACTTATTAAAAAAATGAATGAACAAATGAATACTGTAGAATCCTGGGTATAACTCCCACCCTTTGGCTAACAGAAATTTTCTCCTGGTTGTTTCTCATGGCTATAAGACCCCTCTATCAATGGAGTGTCTCTGTCCAGCTCTATAACACACACACAATCTGCTCAGATTACAGTTTTTCTGAGTAAATTCAAATTGAACAACAGCTATTGCTGCATGAAGGATGTTGCTCAATTGATCGAGATGGACATCAGCAAATAATTTTAATAAAATAGATTTCAAACTATGTTTTTCTCTCTAGCTCTTATAACTACTCCCCACCCCCCAAATTATAAGCCTCCCATCAATAAACCCTGATATGAAAGATATAAAGGCCTTGGGCTTATAACTAGGATTCTGTGGTCTGTGGTAGCTTACAGTAAAAAAATATACATTGACAGTCTTACCCTGCATGTCTTGTCAAATGATCCAGTAGCTATCTTATCCCTGAAACAAAGACAATCATGTTTCTAGATAACTCATCAAGAGTAGTAACGAGGAACTCCTGCGCAATGTGCAATGAGATGGATTAGACTGTCAGCAGCCTTTCAATTGAGATCGCTCAACCAAAATCAGTAGCTGCCATCCTGCATTTCTTCACAACTGTATAATAACTGCTTTTATTATAATTTTAGACTTGAATATAAAGTTTCTCGCGCCATGAATGGTCAAGTGACCAGTGATTCTGAGACGATAATCGCTGCTCAAGTGGTGATTATGAGGTTTCTCCAAGTTTACCAGAATGTAAGTAATACTAAAACATTTTTTATCCTGAATTTCACTTTTTCTCTCATATTCAAGTCTAAAATTATACTATTATATAAAACAATTTATTCACCTAAGGCTTAGTGATTATTGTGAATATTCAACAATAATCACTTCCCCTCCAGCAAATAATAATTGTTAAATATATACAAGTACACATATATATATTTATGTCAACAAATGTTTCCATGAAATATTTGAAATTGAACATGTGTGCTGATTGGCTGGCTACCATGCTTATATCAAAGGAAGGGGTTAATAAAGGGTATGCCTCTGCTTGAAAGATGATTGTTTTACAGAAAATACATTGGAAAGAAAATGTAGGGGTTGTTGAACTAGCTGTCCATTTAATGAAGGGTATCTGGCACTTACTGATAGGTGGTTCATTAATACACGGAACCTAGCTAGGAAACTACAACTTCATTTTAAACATACATCATAAATGATTGACAGTCAGGGTGCAATATTTTCACTCACCCAAAAGGATTATTAAATGCTATTGCATATACCACATTCTTATGTCCTTCAAGAGTGTGTAACTCCTCTCCTGATGCTGTGTCCCATACTTTGCAGGTCCTGTCATAACTACCTGTGATAAAACTGAATAAAAAAAACAAATGTTTTTGTTTATAATTTGGCTTAAGCTACAGATCATTGGCAGCAAAACTATTTTCAACAGACCTGTTTCACTGACACCTGGGTGTAATGTTTTCCCATTTCAGACCAAGTGTCATTCCCTAGAGTATCATTTCTTTGTTTAATGGTTGCACATGAGAAGACAAATGAATATGGATACAACCCAAACAAAGAATCTTATTGTCATGTAGACTGAAATGGGAAAACATTGCGCCCAATTGAATATGGCTTTCTTGACCATATAATAACATTGTAAGAATGTCAGTACCTATAAATAATTTATGTGTAATACAATGTACATGTTGTATCATATGATAAGTAGCATTTTAGATCTATTGGTTAGGAATCACAAACAAATCTGTATCCTCTACCGCCACCCGGTTAGCTCAGTTGGTAAGAGCGTCGGTCTGTTGTGCGGGAGGTCGTGATTCAAGCCTCGTTCGGACCAACACTCAGGGTCTTAAAATAACTGAGGAGAAGGTGCTACCTTTGTAATAATATCTGCAAATGGTTAGACCTTCAAGTCTTCTTACCTTGTTCCAGATTTATTGAAAGCTACATTCGTAAGTGGTAGAATATGTGCCCTGAGGATCTACAAATATGACAAAGGAATGATTTAGCTTTAGATAACTGTGTCATACTGTCGATATAACCATTAATACATATGAAATTGATTAGCCACTTTAATCCAGTGGAAGAAGAGCCACGCTGTGGAATCCACTGTTAATCCCATTATTATTTATTTTAGCCACTGCCATAGTCTTGAATTATTATCTCTCTCACTACTCTGGTGTGAGCTCATAGACCAATCAGAAGTTAGAAATGACCTGACATCAGAGCCCATTATTACTGGGATCTTTGATATTCTGCAAACTCATACATTTCAATGGCTTGTTGTGAAATTGATTTTTAATTTTAAAAGTTACCGAATGACTATTTGTAATTGATGACAGTGAAAAATCAAATTGCAGCTTGCAGCTTGTAACTACTAAGTTTGCAGAATCTCAAAAACTGCAATAACAGACTGCCTAATAAGAGTTAACATCAGCCTGCACGCAGGTCATGATTAGTTAAATGATTGTAAAACCATGTACAATTTGTATATGTAATAGGACTCCATGCTGTCCAATTAAGAAATAATTGGATGAGGAAAATTCTGAGGACTGACAAAATTGGATGAGGCCATAGGCCAGGTCCAATTTGGCAGTCAGAGGAATTTTTCGAGTCTACAGTAATTATTTCTTGATTGGGGAGCATGAAATCCCATTACCTATTAATTATATAGCTTTCTAATTAATCCCATATCAACAAGACCTGTCCAATTAAGAAAATAACTTGACAGTTACCTATAGTGGATTAATGAGAAGCATAATTATACCACTTATAGTACACTCAACAAAATTATTCGACTCTGATTGGTCGAGAGGAGTACAATTATAGCGTTAATTGTGCTCCGTAGGAGTACCGAATTAAGTCACTATGGCAACACGGCCAAAACAATGTCAAAACAATTATTTTCTATCATTTTGTACTTAAAAAACAGAAATAAAATTATAAAGCCAGTAAGAACTAATCTTTTTTATGCATTTCAGTTGCGCGATGCACTGAAAATCGGCTGCCAAATAGACAAAGATGAACGGCGTCGCTTCGCTTTTTTTACTGAAATTTTGTTGAGTGAACTATAAACAAAAAATCGCACGATCTTCTCGTACAATTTGGAATTAATAGACACTCGTAATGTTTTGAAAGTTCTTTAATTGAACTCGCCTTGGAAGGATCGTGTAATTACAAGAACTTTCAAAACATTACTCATGTCTATTAATTTCCAAATTGTACTCGAGATCGTGCGATTTCCTATACTAATATACCATATAATTTATGATAAATATAACTCAACCAGCATGCTAAAGGGATGACAAAAGCAGGGATGACAAGAGCAGGGATGACCAGAACAGGTCAAATGCTGTTTGATCTACCTTGAACAAATAAAAATGATGATCATCTTTTTCCAACTGCTTTTCCTGTAACCCTAATAAGTAGGTTAAGGACATGAAACTAGAGAATTAACGATTGAAAAATTTGGTGAAACAATGGAAAATAGTTTTAAAAAATTCAAATATACTCAAATATAATTGTACTTTGAAAGTTAGATTTAAGGACGTTTGCGCATTTTAAATTGGTATAAGCAAACACATTAAAAATTGAACAGTGAGATGAACTTGTTAAATAAATGCATTGAGGCAAACCTTCCACACCATCTTGCAGGGTATTATAAATGAGCATTTAATGCCTCACATAACAATGAATAAACCAACACTACATATAAATAATATGCTACATGGTTAGGATACGTATGAGAAGTTTGCGAACTTGATCCATTCTAGCTGGGGTAATAAGAGGTTCTTTGGCTGCTATATCATCTAGTACTGCATCAACATCAGTACTAAAAGAAAAATTACATACATTAGAGAGTTAAGAGCAATAGTATTTGTGACCCTATTTTCGAAAACCAAGCTTAAGGAAATTAGCCATTTCATTTAAACGCATTTCAGACCACAGAGAATGCATTATCAAACATTACTAACGTGTTGAAAAACATTCCCAATGTTTTGGAAAACATTCTCAGATCGTGGATGTAACGTTTGGGAAATCATTGAAAAACATTCTCAACACTTTGGGGAAACATTCTCAGATCATTGGTGTAACTTTTGAGAACTCGTTGAAAAACATTCCCAACGCTTTGGGGAAACATTCTCATTATTCATTTCAAGGTTTTATCAGATCATTGTGAAACATTTACATTGCAGTGAAGAACATTCCCAATGCATTGCAAATCGTACAGAATGCATTGCAATGCTTTTCATCACTAATTTCCTTAAGAATGGTTTTCGCAAATACGGTCACATTTACCAAAAACCTCCTCCACTATAAGGTTTGAGTTTAACTTTTACAGCAGCTTTGTCATAGTGCTAATCAATTGAAATTTTTTCCTTGGGGAAATAAAATCAATTATCTTTTTGCCCTTACTAGCCTTTTCAATATGCTACACACTCACCAAGATAGAGAATCTAAATTTGTTTTTTAATTTTAGGTAAATGGACAATAGATTATCTAAAATAGACAATAGACTACCATCAATCAAATATATCATTCCCATGTAGCATTATGTACTTTCACAATTTCGTTAATTGATTTTTTCGCCCATTTACCTATGCAACTTTTGTCTCAACGAAAACAGTCATTCGCGAAAATTCCTGCCACATATTGCTTGATGAACTCCTACCTTGGTTTTAAGTCTAGTAGATCAATGGACTTGGACTTCTCTCTACCAGATTGTTCATATTCTAATATGATTCCTAGTAATAACCACACAGTTAAAGCCATTAGTTTTATCATTGTGATAGGTATATATGTAACCAAGAACCTATCAACCTATCAGAAATCTTTTCTTAATATATTAGAGTGAAGGCATTTAACCTGTGAAATATATATTTGACAAATACACATTAGTAGACCCTAATAATACATTGTTTTCTATTGTCTATTTAACTATTACACGCTGACTAGTACTACTGTAGTACTGTATTTTTTATTTCATGGGTTAAATGCCTTCACTCTAACAGTGTGAAATAGATATTAGACTAATACACTTTAGTAGACTTTAATTCTATTTCTTTCTTTCATGTCTATTTCACTATTACACATTGACTTGTATTATTTATTTCATGGGTTAAATAACATATTATGGCATTTGCAGGACTTGAACCAGCAACCCAACCCATAGGCTTCACAGTGGTGAAAGGCCAATGTTTTATCAATATCCTATACCCAATATTATTAACTATATATAGTTAGAACTGTATCTTGATGTATACCCAAATAGAGAAACAGCAGTTTTAATATGAGAGGGAAAGTACTGTACAGGGAAGAAGTGTAGCCATACTATGTGTACCCAACAAAATGACCGCTCACCAACAGGATTGGCTTCATAGCTCAGTTGGTAGAGCATCGCACCGGCATCGCGGAGGTCATGGGTTCGATTCCCTTTGAAGCTTGAAATCATTTTTTCAAGTCTTTCTTTACAGCGTTCGCTTAGATCGCTCATTCACTGTGATGATCAACACATCTATCATACTATATATATCATACACTAACCTCAATAATTAAAGATTGTGGTTGGATGAAATAGTGGCAGAAAATGGAGAGCCATTTAAATTTTACAGTATGTCATACTATGTAGTCTATCAGTGATGAGTACCCCCTTTGATGGACTTTAATAAATGTAGATGTAAATGTACATCAGGTCCCTTGCAAGGAATTTGAAAGGGGAGTTTGTTTTTTTTACCAATCTTAGTTATGCCATTTCTTGGTCAACATGTTATTGCATTATTGGATTTCAATGTTGTTGTTATTTTGAGAGAGTGGGGGGGAGGGGAGGGTTATTTGAACCACCAAACCATCTCTTGACAGGACTGTACATGCTGTAACTCTTTGCCCTATATTTCCAATGCATACCAAAACTGCTTTGTTGTAAATTATTTTACTCTTTTACTTCGACGAAGGACTAGCGTCCGACATGTCAGTAAGTTTTTTCATCTTTTCACGGTGTATAATTTACCTTTTTATCATATACTGTTTCATTAGAAACACCGACGCAGCTCACACTAGTTTTTATCTAGTTATCTCTTCTTCGTAAATTATAACTATTTAGCAATATTACTTCTCGAGCACAAATGGGCTATAAGTCAATAACCTGTGAGGACAAAGGCCATATGCTATAACATATAGCCTACTAGTAGCTCATCCAATCAGAATGCAGCATTGATGATAGACCACCAATACCCCTTTTTACAGTTCCATTCAGTGACCACAAATAATAGATCCTAACCGAGGCTGGAGTTTCCATGCATAGCAAAACTACAGTTTATCATGCGCGGTAACTCCAGCTTTGGCTAGAAACTATTATTTGTGGTCACTGAATGGAACTGTAAAAAGGGGTATTGGTGTTGACTAATTCTAAATAGCTTGTAAGAATATGCCAATAACAAACAGAGACTTGAATACCCTATAATAAATAAAGTTCCTTGTGGCTGGCAAGTGATGGTTGAAGACTGCACTTTGTGTTATGTTTGTACTAGATATATTTACAATAAACAACAGTAAAACAAGATGCAAAAAAGAATGATTAGACTTGCAGCTACACTTAGCTTGGGTGAACATGGAGGCCGGACATAACAATATTTGAACAGTAGTCGTCTTGTGATCAAAATAACAAAAATAAATTGTGCATATTTTCTCTAATTTAGTGTCTAATTACCCCGCTTAATATCCACGTTGGAATAAAACAAGCATATAGCTTCATCTCTCTTAAAGCTTAACAGCTTTTTGATAATTTAATGACATGGAATGCCATTAAAAATAAACTCAACAACTGGTAACCAAGGAAGAAGTGGTTATCTTTTGACGGGAAGAAGAACTGGTTATCATTTGGCGGGGGGAAAACAAGGTAGTCTTAAACTATTTTGTATAGGTATAGGATGTATTGGTATACTGACCTGGAGGATAATAACGCAGTAGAAATCTTTTTAGCCTCATTTTTTCACAGGATTTGTTCTTCTGCAAGCCAAACTGCATTCCAATATGGCGCCTGATGTGCGCGCGCACGTATTTCGGGTATGTACTTCGTGTGCTTTGCCGCCAAAGTCCCCTCTAAATGGTTCGTGATGACATCACATCTTATAAGATGCCGTATTTGAGTTACTACGCGTGCTTTGATTGGTCGCGACGCTCGAAAAACCATGTTTATGTCAGAGGAAGGAAAACACGCTCAGTTCATTTCGTTTATTTTATAAAAGCAATATAAAACGTCCGTGCGTGTCTTCATAACTTTCTGGAGAGAAATTAGAGAATGACAAAAAAATAAAAACAATCTTTTTTTCAGTAGTTTGGTATTATAAACTGTAAATTATAATAGTTTTATATATGGCTAGTTGTGGCTCATTTCCACCAGCTTCCAGTTCTTACCCGTGAGATTTAAAATTTTGAAAACATATTAATGGCCAGAAGACCGATAAAATGGGCTTCTTTTATTTCTCCATTTATTACAAACTGCTATAACTATACATATTGCTAACAGTACTATATACTGACCGTTCGTCTGCCTTTCTCGTTAGTCTTTCTTTATTTTTTTTTATTTTTTGTTCAGTTTATTTTTTTAATAGTCGGTTCATAAAACGAACAGCAACTAGGCGTCATTATGCATATAGCCACTGATTCAAATTAAATCATGTTCAATATTTCATATTCTCTTAGTGTTCGTTTATCCTTTTACTGCGAGCCTGGCCGTTTCTTCGTTATTACTTCAGTATAATACTCGCAAGAATTATCTTAAACAATACGATAGATTTCCTAGACTTTGGTAGAATATCACGCATTTTATAAACCTGTCGAACACGGGAGATGTTGGTTAGTAGTTCAGTTGTATTGTAACAATAAAATCAGTGTTTCCTTTCCATGGATCCTTGACCGAAGTCATCTTTAAATGATGAAGTATCTATAAGCCAGACGCCGGAGCCAGGCCATACCGATACACCTTGCTCAATAAGATTTTGAACATTTGCCACCTCGTGAGCTAATACACGGCTATCGACAATTAATCTATATTTTCGTCTTGTCCAACATTCATTTGACGTAGTATTTGAAGCATTATCAATCGAGAAGACAGCCATGCACGTTATTATACTCTCTTTTCTTCAAGCATGCTTAAGTGATCAGTAAAAACAAACTGCACTTATTCACCTTGTTGCAAGTACATCTGTCTGTTATACGGGCTTTTCAAACAATTTACTCGCAGTTTTTTACATCTAGTGCTTCGTCCATAAGTCGCTGACAGTGTTTTTCACCAGAGTGGTCTGTGCCGAGTGATGGCGCTTCTACCTCGGCGCCGCATTCAGTTTCCTTTTTATGTAACTCGTAACAGGTTCTCGATAGCGAGCATATCATGTAGAATATGGCTACTCCCAGAAATGAACCAAAGATACCAAGAAGAATGACGGAAATCATCACATCACAAGAAGACCGATCAGTCAAACTAAATGGAACAAGATCTTTATACCTGAAGAAGGTCTTGGATGATTTTATTGGGTGAAGAATATTACTTTGGATATTACTTGGTAGTCACGTATGACTAGTAAAAAGACGATAATCACAAAACGAATCCAGTATATACTTAGTGCACTGAACAATGAACATGGAAGACGGCATGTGATAATACAGAAATTTAATTAAAATATTCACAGACTACCCTACATCCATTATCGTTTAAAAATGCTAAAATAGATTGAATCAACCTGTCTTACATCACGTACTCGCGGGGTGCCTTATACTCAGTTCATTGACAAAACAATTCAAATCTTTTTATAATCTTACTTCCAGTCATGCAATTTTTCTTCTATCACATTAATAACAAATATTGTCACAAACTTAAAACATTATGGATCAGAGTGAGCTTTTGGATTTCCTGTTTTTAATTCACAGCTTTAACTGAACACTGTTGATTGACAGTCAATCTTCTGTCGGTCGCCTATGGCAACAGGGACTAAGAATGAGATAGTTTATCTAAATGATGGTACTATTTAGTATTAGTTTAGAAGAAGCCGTGAGATACATTTGTTTTTATTTCAAATACACAATATTATACTGAAGAAAACGATGCCTCGCACATCTCTTCGCACACCCCGGCAGACTGACGCACCTCACCGACCGAATACCTTGCACACAATCGGCAGACTGACGCACCTCACCAACGGAATATCTCGCACACAATCGGCAGACTGACGCACCTCACCGACCGAATACCTTGCACACAATCGGCAGACTGACGCACCTCACCGACCGAATACCTTGCACACAATCGGCAGACTGACGCACCTCACCAACTGAACACCTCGCACACGTTGACGCGATGATCGATGGATATGACGTCACAGTAGCAGTTATTATCTATTATCACTTCACTAAGAGTTAACGTTTCAAACCAATGTGTGCTCGAAGCAATGATTGAACCTGGGGGACATTATACTTTAAGTCTGTCATTATTCATATTCAATGTGCGCGTAATTAATGGCACAACGCTTGACACGCATGAAGCCTTCATTGATATTGCTTGTCTTTTCTTGTCTTGTCTTGTCTTGTCTTGTCTTGTCTTGTCTTGTCTTGTCTTGTCTTGTCTTGTCTTGTCTTGTCTTGTCTTGTCTTGTCTTGTCTTGTCTTGTCTTGTCTTGTCTTGTCTTGTCTTGTCTTGTCTTGTCTTGTCTTGTCTTGTCTTGTCTTCTCTTCTCTTCTCTTCTCTTCTCTTCTCTTCTCTTCTCTTCTCTTCTCTTCTCTTTTCTTCTCTTCTCTTCTCTTTTCTTTTCTTTTCTTTTCTTTTCCTTTCTTTTCTTTTCTTGTCTTTTCTTTTCTTCTCTTCTCTTTTCCTTTTTTTCTTACTTTCTTTTTCTTTTTCTAGCTAATTCTTTTTCTTTTTCTAGCTAATTCTTTTTCTTTTTCTAATTCTTTTTCTTTTTTTCCTTTTGTCTTTTTTGATTATATATATATATATGTATATTTCGTTTCTTTCTTTCTATTCTTCGTTTCGTTTTGTTTGTTTGTTTGATTTTTCTCTTTTTTTTTTTTTTTTTTTTTTTGTTGTTGTTGTTGTTTTTTTTGTTGTTGTAGTTTTGTTTTTTTTGTTGTTGTTTTGTTTTGTTTTGTTTCGTTTTGTAATTAGCGAACGTAAATGTTTGTAAATATGCGCACTTAAGACGACGTATGTTGTATGTTTATCTAAATGTTATGTTTGAACAGGCTGGTTTGAAGCGAAATTTCTTAAAACAAGATCTAGAAACGTCGAAGAATGACACAAAATTAAAATTAATAGCTTTTATAGCTAAAAGCAAACGTGACCAAGAGCAGGTGAATTCGGTATTTTATGGGTGTTTTTATTTCCGCTGTTTTAAGATCGTTGCAGGCGGCGTTTTAAGTGACTCTCAATCATCAAATCTTAGCAACAATTGCCATGATAGATTGAGGCAACATAAACCGTACCAAATAACAGTCATGTTTAATTAGAGAAGTATTGGATCGGCTGCACTTTTTTCATTTGTATTAACGGGGATAAAAGAAAGGAAAAGAAAGAATCTTACACCTCTAAATAACGCGCTGAAATATCTACTTTATATCGCTGGCGGTGATATAAAATTGAAAGTTGACACAGGAGATACAATCTAGAACTGAGAAAGATAAGCCGTTGTCTTGAATCTCTGAACACCACAGGTCTTCGTGATACACGTCAACAAGACCCATGAGACTGATAAGTCGTGATACAAGAATGAACTTGCCTTGGAATGGAATTTTATTTGCTTTTCTTTTGGTAATATTATTCACTAGCAAAGTAAAAGGGAGTAGCAGCCCAACATTCTCGCGTCAAAAAGAACTCAGTTTACAACGACAAAATCAGCTATCGCCTACTCATCTCTGGTATCCTATTTATAAAGAAACCTTCTTGTTTTTTTTGGCAGTAAGCTTTGCTATATGTTGCCTATATGTATGTCTTAGCATGACATTTTGTCAAGAACACTTTTATTTTATGCCACTTCCAGAAACCAAGGCAGACCCTCTGAGATATGTTTGACTGAACGGCGCATGCAGTGTCTTTGACGTTTTTATTGCGTTCATGACTCCATTATTTGATTTTACTCTTTTACTTCACGGAGACTCCACACAATTTTATCGTTGTTTTATATGGGCACGTCATTATATTGTTCAGTAGAACCGAACCAAACGATTGTATGGCATGAAGCACTGACCTGGTTGATTTTGGATCATGAATATCAGAGGGATCACAGATCAAGTGACGTTAAGGAAACTAACTTATCATTCTAAAAGTTCCCGTTAATAGTTAAGCGACTTGCTAAAGTAAAACTGAAGTCATTATAATGAAGGCATTAATTCACATTTAATCCTGAACCACTTAGCAGAAGACTGCTTAATTCCTCAAATATTAGTTAATAGTTAACCTTCAATTGCTTTGAATCAAACCGAATATGCTAGTGAGACTGACATCAGACCAGATTTGATTCAAATGCTATTGAACCAACACTGTGTACGTGATGGAGTAAGTAATCATCATTGTACAGTGGTGTCTGTGTGATAAAGGCTAGAAATATTGACTTGTACTGTTAGCAGTGCTTTATAGAGTTGTCGGCTGAAGGGGGTTCGTTTTACAGTAAATATAAAAGGAAATCTTTAGGACCTGAGCTAGTGTCCGCTTGATAAAGGGTGTCCGCTTATATAAAGGTTCCGCTTTTACCTATACCTAACTCTGAAAGTAGTTAGGGATAGTTGTACCATTGATATGAACACGATCAAGCTTAATAACTGATGCTAGCGCTTAAACTGAGATCAAAGACTAGTTTAGCCAATTTTGACAAAGTGGTTTGTTCTGATTAACATTGCATACCGAGCCTTACAAGACACGCCCAGCACTCAGAATAACCCACATATATTTGTTCAAATGTTATCGATATCTTGAAACAACCTCTGGCTTATTAAAGCCAAAGCCAGCTAACTGAGTCAGATAAAACCCTTAAACAGCCCCTGGGCTGATCTAAGTCAGGGCATGGCTAACTCACAGATAGAACCCTGAAACAACCTCAGGGCTGATCTAAGTCAGGGCACGACTAACTCACAGATCAAACCCTGAAACAACCTCTGGGCTGATCTAAGTCAGGGCACGGCTAACTCACAGATTGAATTAGAACTTGGCTTGTTAGTGGTTTTACAGAGACAAAAAAAACACAAATTCATTCTTGTGTGATTATAAATTATTTTATTTAATATGTGGCGAAATCGTCATGTTGCATCACGTGAATGATGATATAACACCAAGTCCAATACCGCCGGTGTTGTCGTCACGCAGCCGGCAAGCATCATTTAACTGAAGAAACTTGCTTCATCTGCGTTAAATTACTGTCTAGACAGTTTCATTCAAACTCATATGGAAACTAAATATTACAATCCAAAATGATAATAAACTACGTAATACATCGTGCATTGTAAAGTAAAAGATGTATAAATACAATGATGGTGCCAGTAATATTTACATAGTCCTTTACTCCTAGTTTCTGATTGATTGTCTTTTCACTTGATGTTGTCATTTCAATGACGTAAGTGACCATTGTGGGAATTTAATGGACGGAAGTACAATCTTCAGTTATCTAAAACCAATTCTATCAATATTTTCCGCCGGCAAATGATTTTCTAAAGGTCATCAATTTAACTTTCAAAGATTCGAATATATACAGCGTAGAAGCCCCCTGCAATCGCGGCTCAAACAACCTTGTACATCCCACCAATAGATGAACCATTTAACAGTACTGATCAGGAGTGAAAAGATGGCTTTGACTACTATAGTTTGTGTGTTGTATGTAATGGCCATGATAAACACGCCTAGTTCAGCACAACAGATCGACCATCAGTATAGTAGCATGGATACATCTTTTGCTGTCGTATTTGTAGTAGTATTTATGGCGGGATTATTTGGATGTATTGCATATACGCTCTACAATCTTCACTTTCATCCTGTTGACTTGGAGCGTTTTGCAATTAAGAAACAGGAGATTTGAATGCTACTGTGTGCATGTGTATTCATTAATCTAACTAACTTCATCAGCGGCTTCTCTACATCTTTATATACATGGTCAGTATCGTATGGGCTTGGCGAGCGAGAGTTGGATGAGAACTTGAATGCATTCAGTTAAAGAACTGTATGTTGAACACCTGTCAGTTACGAACCTCTCTTTCCTCTCCTGGCTGCTCATTCCGTGCTACGGACTCAACCCAATACAAGGTTCTTTCTTTATTGATTGTTGTCTTTACTTACGTATTACGAAGGCAAACACTTGCTCAACTTGTCAGGGATTCCTCATCGTGTAGTCATATAAAGTCATGCCTTTTTCCAAATTATCGTCTCGGTTGACAATCTTCAATCGTAGATAGTCCGAATGAAAAAGTTAACATCGTACAGAATAGTCCAAAATAAACACTTTTCCATGTGAATTTATCACTTTTCGTGACAAATTTTGATCGCTGTTCATGATTGATTGTGTTTGCCTTTCTGTTTTATAGAACCGTCAATTAACTGTCCGACTGGCATCGTGTAGTTAGAGATAATTAGAGAAGCCCATTTCAGTTCGTAACCAAGACCCATACATACAGGCAGCAGCGACAACGACGACGACAACAATGACGACAACAACACGTGTTAAAGAGGCCCCCGTACGATTAAGTTATTAGTTTGTGCCCTCAAGAGGAATTGGTTATTTAGGCTCTCTGCATGTGATCCCAACAACGTAAAATAGTCGACCGATAATCACTAAAAACAATATCTAAGGTTTCCGGCTTCCGTATAGTATTTATATACAGCTCTGTAAAAATCCAGAGATCATAGACCATATGAAAAATGGCGTAACCCCTGAGATACCTTAGTTCATCAGTTATATAAGACAACAATGCTTTCATGATAAAGAGCATATCGGCGATATTATAGATTTTTTTAAATTTCACTGTACAAGTAACATTAAATGATAATAGCGCAGCGCAACCATGACGTCATAAAAACGAAGACAAAGGCGAAATTCGGACAAACAAACTTACAAGTTTACTTTCAGCAGATAATTTTCACATCCGATCGCAGTTGATCTTAGTTTACATGGGTTATTATTGTAACTTTAAGTAAAAATAATAAAATCGGTTCGTATAATCCTCGTAGCGGTTCAACAGAATGCAATGTTTGTCCGAATCTTTAAGCTATTTTTAGAATCAGTGCGCTGCGCTATTAAAGCTACAGCTGTTTGAAATTGTACTACCGATGCTCTACCAGCTGAGATAGAGGTCAGACTGAGAGCAGACCGGGGTGAAATAGATGTTAGGTAGCGGTAATATTATATTTCATCTATTACATTATTTCAAACAAAGACTTTGAACATTAACGAAATAAAGCATGCAGGCTACCTATGTAAAGAAAGTGTGCAAATGATGTAACAATAAACTAGATCTAGAAGTAAACAATAGTATTTTGATAGGATTAGGTTGTAACAAAAGGCTAATATTGGACTAATAGTGTTGTAGTGTTTACATCATAACTGTTGTCGTTATGGTAACTAGTAAATTCTGCTGTTACCAACCTTGGCTGTGACGAACCTCTTCTAGTGTATCGTGACAATATCTTGCCTTACTGCATGGTACGACACTGCGCCACCATTTTTACACAGGTTTTATATCATGGGGAGCGGTGCATCCAAAAACGAAACTTTTCAAGTTAACGAAGCAGAAGAATTCGAAGAAAACTTGTCCCAAAGAGTGGTTCTTGTGACTGGTTCGTCTTCTGGTGTCGGTCTTGCTGTTGCAGCCTTGCTTGCAAATGATCCTCAAAAGCGTTTCAAAGTTTACGCATCGATGAGAAATTTAAGTAAGAAAGAAGCCCTAGAAGAAGCAGCTCAAGGGGTGTTGGGAGATCTGCTCGTAATCATACAACTTGATGTGTGTTCTGACCAATCCGTCAAGGATGCAGTCGATGAAGTCATGAAGAAAGAAGGGAGAATCGATATTCTAGGTGAGTGAACTAATAATGTCTTGCAAGACACTCGCAGATTAATTTTAATTGCTTTTAAAAGTTTTTTATTTCTTTATATTAAAGTTAACATTCACCATCATTGACTCAACATTATGAAGAGTATGATTACTTAGACTCTATATGGTACGCCAATACTGTAGAAATCAGCTTTTATTGAAAATATGTTAGCGTGGATAAATAAAGGTTTGTCATCATCAAGTTGATCCTGCACATACGTGATTGTTGTTTTTTTATGACACAGTGAATAACGCAGGCATGGGCTTGTTTTGTGTGGCTGAATGTGCCAACATGGAAAAAGTCAAGAGCCTCTTCGACACCAATGTATTTGGTTTGATAAGGATGACAAATAGCGTAGTCCCCCACATGAAGAAGCAACAGTCTGGCCATATCGTTAATATTAGCAGTGTTTATGGACTCATTGGACTACCATTTGGTGAGCTTTACAGTGCTACCAAGTTTGCTGTCGAGGGTTTCACGGAATCATACGCTCCACTGCTTCAGAAATTCAACATCAGGTAAATTTACGAAGCATAATTTTTTTTCTTAGCTTTATTTGACTCAAGAGGAAGTGCCCTTTTACAATGAACATTTCAACCACCTGTAGGTTTTCAAATAAGGGACTCTGCAATAATTATCGTGAGGGGGGGGTGGGGGTTCTAAAATCCTCCAAATTGGGCTTTTAAATTGAAGCTAACCCCCTCCCCCCTGTGCTAAACGTAAAATAACTTCTCACCCCTCCCCATTCTGAAATGAAAAAACTACGACGTTTCGAAGTCGTCAATGACTGGGCTTTCTTATTTGAATTTGTTTTCATAGAATAGTAAAGTATTAATAGAACGAAAGAAAGTATGCAAGGGATTCTGGAGTTGTAGTTAATGACGTTATATTAATGTAAATGTCCTATACAATCCACTTAAAATTCTTACATGTTTTTTTTATTATAGTTTTGACTCACTTAATAGTCGCCTATATATCGTTTTAGGTCCACTCTAATCGAGCCCGGTCCAATAGCTACAGAGTTTGCAGTCAAAGCAAAGGGAATACGAGACGACATCGATATCTCCTCTACTGACGACCAAACCAAGTCACTGTTGACGTCATACTTACAATCATATTACCACAGTTTCAAGAATCTAAGTGAATCCCCCACTGACGTGGCTGATATCGTAAAAAAGGTCCTGCTACTCAAGAACCCTCATCTACGATATCAAACAAACAAGCGATATCGACAGCAGGAAATAGCTGCAAAGCTTCTCGACACCACAGGAGACAAAATTGTAAAACTATTGGACACCAGCGAGGCCAGTACAAAGACTAGTTAGAGCAGATGGGGGATTTGGAATAGCAGTTACACATATTATGAATGAGAACAAAATACACCGTACAATATAAAGTAAAAAAACTAAGAAACAAAATAAAAGGAAAGGAAAAAAGAATATAGGAAGAGTTTTTGACGAGCGAGAATTTAGTGTGTGTAGAGATTAAGAGATGATCAGTTCTCATTGATTAAAGAAAAGGGAAGGTGATTCTTGATCCTGCTTTGCACTTAATCCTTTTATATTTTAGTATTAAAAGGTTTATTAAATTTTTGCAATTCCTGTCATATTCTGGTTTGTTTGTTCTGGGTTGCCTGTGTTTCTCTACTTCGCTCGATACGCACGGTGTACGCACTCTATCTCACAACATGGCTCCTCGTATCGTGGTCATCACTGGCTGTTCTAAAGGCATTGGTTTTTCTACAGCTGTGCTTCTAGCGAAAGACCATCTGAAGCGATATAAAGTATACGCTACGATGAGAAATCTAGACAAGATAGAATTGCTAGAAGAATCTGTAAAGGAAGAGCTGAATCAGACGATGTTCATCAAGCAGCTAGACGTGACCTCAGATGAATCAGTAACTGATGTTCTAGAAAGTATCTACAATGTTGAGGGTAGGATTGATGTTTTAGGTAAGCACTGTATGAATTCATTTCTTCGACTGAAATGCGTAATAAATATTAATTAATCACCTTCACCTTCACTCCCCCTGAATCGACCGAACCTCTCGATTATATATTATATTCAGTCTTGTTACGGAAATCTTTGTACGTATATAGTGACAGTGTTTGTTTGTGATCCATCTAGTGAATAATGCCAGTATTGGTCTAATGGGTATTCTCGAGACGCACCCAGCTCAGTTGACAAGACAAGTCTTTGATACGAATTTCTTTGGTGTTGTACGTTTGACTAAAGCAGTAATCCCCAAAATGAAATCCAATAGAGAAGGTCATATTATCAATATTAGTAGCATGGCTGGCGTAAATGGGGTACCTTTTAACAGTATTTACTCTGCTTCGAAGTTCGCTGTTGAAGGAATGTCCGAGTCACTGGCACCTTTACTCAAAAAATTCAATGTTAAGTAAGTAGTTTTTAGAATATACTAGTTAAATGACCCGAACGTCATTCAAACCTGTACTGATATAAATATCTATCCCTTTAGGCTGTCAATTATTGAGCCTGGTCCAATAGCGACTGAGTTTAATACCCCCGATACAAATACAGATGATCAATACGAAGGAGTTGATGAAGAAACCAAGCAGTTGCTGGCAAATGCCGTGACCAAAATGGAAAGTGCCCTTGCAAATATGGCACAATCACCCGATGAAATAGCACAGAATATTGCCGATGTACTTGTGGAAGAAAACCCTCATCTTCGTTATCAAACTAACAAGATGTATACGATGGCTACCGCAGATAAACTAACAGACCCTACAGGAGATAAGACGCTCGAGACCATCTACCAAAAGTTCTTCTCGTAAATTATTAGAAAAGAAAATTATTAAGAATATATTGATAAATATCCAATGCTACGTGACAAACATGCAATAAAAGTATGTGACATGACAATTGCATCAGGTCATTAAGGGTGTGTCAGATAACAGCAGATTCACAAGTGCATGTCAGTTATCACTTGGGTTTAAAAATAAAGGAAATTCCTATGTCAGACTGACACTATTCTTAAAACATTCATGTTTACTCTCTGCTCGACTTTTAAGTACAATCAAACAGTCAGTATCAAAGGTGGGAAGGTTTATTTTTTTCTGTCAATATGTAAGTAGTATTAAATAATCCTAAAAATCTTAAAGGGTTTTTTGAAAAAAAAAATACATTGTGATTTTTAAAAAAACCAGTAACACAATCTGCCTTCAAGGATCGATCCTGTCACGCTGCAAGATGATCCTTTTAGCTGATTACATTCCAAACAGTGATCTATCTCACAAACGTCCCCAAAAAGTTTCCGCGTATCCCTTATTCAATGTGATACTGAGAATGCCATTGACATCTACTCTCCGGCGATCAGTATAAAACAGATTGGAATAACGACATGGAAAACCTGCGATATCAGCTCGAGTAATGACTGTCAGATGTTGGGCGTCCGAATATCGTTAGTTAAATAGTGACATCACAAATTGATGAGCTATCATTCACTCATTCTTTGTATAGATAACTGGTTGGTTTAGTTTTGAGCACTACGTACGTACCGACACTGTCATTCGCTTTTGAACCGACAATATGGGGGCCGTGAAAAGTCGTTTGAATGCATCAAAAAGGAAAGATACTTTGGACTCGGCGCATGATGATACAACTCCTAAAATCGTTCTCTTGACAGGGACTTCGCACAAACTTAGTTTAGAATTCGCCTTGACTCTGGCAAATGATCCCTTCTCGAGGTTCAAAGCTTTGGTCACCATGCCATCACATGTAGGCACTGAATATTTGGGAGATCCACGAGTCCTGAATACACTCAATAAAACACTCTTCGTCCTGCAAATGGATGGGTTTTCGGAAGACTCCATTCGTCGCGTTGTCAGAGAAATCTTGGAGACCGATGGCATTTTAGATTCGCTTGGTATGTATGGGTTTGTTTATAGCCTTTGACTGACAGTAAACATTATACCATAGGCAACTAAATATATCCTATTATACATTGGGATAGTTCTCGTAGTGGTTTTTGTAAAGGTTCGATCATCAAGCTTCCTAACGGAGCGCATATGCTATCGGTGCTATATGGGATAAAAAAATGGCGTAAAAATATTCTGCTTGATATGAAGAAAAATTGCTAACAGATAGCATTTGATCTCCTCTGAGTTAGAGATGATGATTATTGATCAGAAGTTACTTAACTCCAATATAGTCAATACTATATCAACATTGGCCTCTTCAGATGATGGACGGCTATAGATATGTGCAAATAGACTATCAAGCAAGGATCGAGTCAATATATATAGTATTGACCGTACACTATTAACAATATCAAACAGTCAACCAATAGTTATTAGATGGATATGAAGTCTATAAGAACATCAATAGGCGGATGAAAATATTTACAAATCAGGCTTCGTGTCAGTATTTGTTTACTTTACTACTAGAACACTAGAAATTAAAAAGACGGACAGATAGACAAAAAGTAAATATGGATACGGCTGTCAACAGACAGATATTCTTTACATTTGCATGGTTCTTTGGATTATCACCTTGACGGCAAGCCCCATATAGATTGCTATCAATAGACGTCACTTCCGGTAATAGCTCTTTTTTGATGGCTTGTAGAATCCTGGAGGTTGTTTTGATCTCTTGTTTTCTGGTTTGATGTCGTGAAAATAGTCAAATACAATAGTTTGAGGACTTATTTTGATATGTTTTGACTTAGCATCCGCTAGTTGCCCCCCAGTGAACCGCTTGTTTGCCCCCAAGTCAACTCCAAAAAGTCACGTGATTGATAGTAAGCAATATGATAAGGGCAGCTATTATTCTCCTTTCTGACTCTATTCATTTATATTCCAGTAATCACCTCCAATGTACTTCTCACTGGCCCCATTGAGACCCATTCTATAGACCAGGCAAAGACTGTGTTCGAGACAAACACCATGTCAGTGATCGAAGTAGTCAAGTGTATCTTTCCCGTTATGAAGAAGCAACGTGATGGTCGTTTGATTCTGGTCACCAACCAAGCAGGGATATCTGGGATACCTTTTCATGATATTTATTGTGCTAGCAAGTTTGCAGTTGAAGGGTTTTTTGAAGCTATTGCCCCCGAAGCGTTGGCATTCAATATACAGTAAGTAGGCGTGTTTAATTATTAGACAGCATGAAAAACAAAAAAACAAAAATATGTTGTTTGTTTGTTTACTAGTGCATCGATCATCGAGACCAGCCTGGTCAAAGGGGAAGATCAAACAGCTCAAACACTTCAAGTATCTATTGGCTCCAAGATGGAAAACGCAGATGAGGACACGATTAAATACCAAGACTCGTTGCCAGGGAAACTGAAACGACAAGGCTCCCTTAAAAAAATGAACATATCTCGGGTTGTCAATACCATGCGCCAAATCATGTTGGACGACAAACCTCATTTTCGTTATCAGCTGAATAAAAGTTGTAGAGAAGCGGCAAGAGAAAAATGGAAGGACACCCAGGGCGATTCGTACATACTGGAGACAGCTGAAAGACAATTGTACGTAGAAACAGAGCGAGTACAAGAAGCTTACAACCAATGTTAACCTGCTGCTGCGCATACATGCCTCATGTTATTGTTGTTGTGTTGGTGCAGTGCGATAGACTACAGTAAACAATCCACACAAATAAAAACGAAGAAGTGGATGAAATAAGTATTTTTCTTTTCTAAGAAACACGCGCTGTCAGTTACTTGAAGAACAACTACCGTAGGACGGCACGAGTGAAAAACGTCTGCGCATGCTCTGAATCCGTATGCTAAATAGTCAAAACGTATGTAAATTTGACTTTCAAACATGCTTGGTAAATTTGACTTCACAAAATGCCAAAACTTAGTGTCCATGCTCGAAATTTAAGGCTAATTCTTTCATATTGTATTTGTTAAGACAGTATCTTGGTCTGACAAAAGTATACTCGCGAAATTGTTTGTATACTTTGAGAAAACAAACATTTATTTTCTCACTCAAACCCTTCAAACGCAAACGTTTTTCTCTAGTCTCGATCCCGTAGGACTGAACACGACTGCTGACAATACTGTGTAGCAAACTATCACCTGACTGGCCTCTAACAAAGGATTTTAAAAACTGGAAAGTTTATCGGCTCAGTTCTAACTCGAAATCAGAAAACTATTTAATTCAGCGTTTTTTGTTAAGCGCCGTCAGAACAGGATCAAGATGCCTATCACAATATAACATAATTAATGATCTGCAGCTGATTTGAAGGATATCCTACACATTAGTGTAGTGCAGTGCGAGCGAGGCTCATCGTGAATGAATGAATGGACTTTATTTCAAGAGGGTAACACACAACAGTTTATAATTTGAAAACAATTTATACTGATAACCCAGTGGCCCTTAAAAAAAGAAAATGATAATAAATAAATAAAATAAGATAGATGATAATAAATAACCTTAAATATATAAAATTTAAATGCCTAGAATAATATAACTAATTAATGATGTCCTAATTAAGAGTTATTTTAAGTAAAATATGAACAAAATATTATAATAGTAGTATTTCTATACTATATAATACTAAAAGTAACATATTAAAAATTTGAAAATTGACGAAGTGCCGAAGAAAGGAAAGGAAATAAAACTTCCCATCAAATGTTGATCATATCAAATGTAATTGGTATTTTTTTATGAATAATTGTTTGTTGTAATTTAATTTCCTATTTTGCAACATGATACTAAAGATAACTAAGTGTATGAGAGGGAGAAATATGAGAAATACCTATAAATTAAAAAGATTAACTAGCATACTGAGATGTAATATAATTGTCAAACATTAAATGCTAAGCATTCTCTCTGTTTCTCGATAAGATCTTTGTATAACCTTTGTTTAAAGCCGCTTTTTAGCGATTGAGATGTCTTAATCTTGATGTCAAGATTGTTCCATGTAGCACGAACTGTGAAAGTTCCTCCTCCTTCCGTTTGTCTATGGAAGAGCGGACATCTAAAGTTATATTTACTAAAATGAGTGTTTCTGTTATGAATATCAGCATTTGTTGAAATATGTTCTTTAATACTATCTGGGGTTTAGCCTGTCCTGCAAATCGGTTGAACATGATTGATCCATTTTCCATAACTGTAACTTGATAAAATGGTAACCAAACAAGAGATTCAAACAACTTAAGTTTATGGAACGTGATTTAAAGTCGTCATCCAAAATAATCCTAGCAGCCATTCTTTTTTGGAGTTTTTGAAGTCGAAACAGTTTATTTAGGCTGTCTGTACCACAGGTAGACCTCACAGGAGAAGCATAAGTCAATGTAGGCTTGATGATAGTGTTATAACAAATTTCTCGTTGTGGACGCGTTTGGAAACCTGTAAAGATAAATCGTCCACGTGTGCTTCATGATTTAGGACATGTTCTGATACTACCCCGAGAACTTTGTGTTTGCTGACTTTTTTAATTGAATATCCATTTATTTTATTGTTAAGTTCCGTTTCTTCATTGTTTAAACGCTTTCGTAGACGTTTTCCAGCGATGAGCATAGTTTTTGTCTTACTGTCATTGATGTGCAACTTGTTCACGGCTGACCACTGATGAATCTTGTTCATTAATCTGGTTTGACAGTGTTGATAATTTATTTATCTTAGAACTCAAGGACATTGTAGCATCATCAGGGAGAAAGGTCATTTTCGTATTTGGAGTGTATAGTTGCAAGTCATTTATAAAGATCAAAAATAGGACTGGACCCAAGATGGAACCTGCGGGATGCCATTCTGAATTTCCAATAGACTTGATGTAGCAGAATTGACGACTTTTACGCATTGTTGTTGGCTAGATAAATACGAGGTGAGCCATTTGAGTGCTAACCGACCAAAATTATAGATTTCCGATTTTTTAAGGAGAATACAGTACGTTTTGTAGAGAGGAATTACTTCAGCAATTTTCCATTTACTAGGAAAAGATCCTTTAGCTATTGATTGGTTGAACAATCTCGAGATGGGATCAGCTGTCATGCTGTGATGACTTTGTTATATCAAGAAAACGAGTTTTTTTACTTCTTCAAACTCTCGTGCTTCTAAACAAAAGTCGGTGACCCCCTTTTTTATTTTTATTTTCCTTTACAAGTAATTCATATTACCAAATTTTACAGGAAAAAATAAATAAAATCTGACCATGGAAATAAATCTAAATCACATATTGCTGCTTTCCTTTGTCGCACCTGATACCATATGTATTTACTTGATAAAAATACCGTCTATACACTACAATCTACTACAACAAACAAGTATCGGAAAAATACCCAGAGGCTCTGCACCATCACGTGATGGCAGCAATGACAGGAAGCAGGAACAATTGAATCTGGTCTAATCTGATTTACATGAGAAAGAATTCAGTTTCCCCGGAGAAAAACGACTGTACTGTTGTGCCTCTTGTCGTGACTGCCATCACGTGATGGTGCAAAGCCTCTATAAAAGAAAATTACAAGTCATTAAAGTTTTTGCACTCCCATGAGAGGTACACAAAGACACTTGGGATAGCTTGGAACCCTTCCCCTATCCTATATTCACAGTCACAGAAGTCACTATATACAATAAAGTTAGTTTTTTAACAGTCCAAGTATGCAGAGTTTGGATCACTCTCACCTCAAGGTGACTATATCTATACACTATTCACTACACAAAACAGTACTACTATATATTATTAGCTATATACTATACTACATGTTAGTATCGCGATCCTCCTACAAGTTTGATCGAGAGAGAGCCGCCAATATAAACCCGTATTGTCGGTTCAGAATTACCGCGCGTGATTGGCTCATGAGATTTGATTGACGGCGAAAACAGCACTTTTTTGGTATCTCAGTCTGGTTTGTGAATGCAACGGTTCACATTGGAATCTCAACATCGATGGCGGAAAATTTATTTTTTACATGTTTTACATCCTTTTATTACAACTTTGATCTTCATAACTTATTTCCTGACTTGTGATACACAAAGATAATAACATGATATGCTGTTCCTACGCTTTCTGCTACAGGTGAGTGAAAAACAACGCCAAATATTTGTTTTCATTCAAACTAAACTTTCGAAAAAAAACTCGACTTTTAGAAGTTATTTCACGACAAAAATAGTTGTAAAATCATATAAATTCTCTTATTAACTATTTATTTTACAAAGTAGAGTAATAAAATTAATTCTAGTGTTAAAAGTACAATCAAAACAGGTCAAACTTACGAAAAACTTGCGAAAACTCAAAAATGTGCTCGACAATTTTAGGGTGACCACTGTTAGGTAGTGAGAATTTCAAACCAATCAGGCTTTTTTGTAGTCTCCCCCACAGCCGTGACGACACTGAAAGCGGCTGTGGGGGAGACTAGCTTTTTTATCGCTTTTTTCTTCATTTTAAGATTTAAGAATAGGAGGATCGCGATACTATACAATATATTATTAGCTAAAGGAAAAGGTAAAGTAAAGTACCTATATTTAACGTCGGTAGTTCCTTCAGTTGAAATTCAACTGTTATCAATGGAAGCCGACGGTGCGCACTTTACCCCCTCTCTCCATCAGTGCTCTGTTTTAAGAGTATTTAAAGCTGAAGCTACACGGATTAGAGAGAAGTCGAAACAGATGTGGAGATCCCAAGGATCGAACCGTGGACCTCGAGCTCTGAAGGTATAGAAGTATATACTATACTACATGTTATTAACTATACTATACAATATATTTTTAACTATTCTATACTACATGTTATTAGCTATACTATACAATATGTTATTAGCTATACTATACAATATGTTATTAGTTATGCTATACACTATATTATTAGCTATACTATACAATACATTATTAGCTATACTATACAATATATTATTAGCTATTAGTTCTAGCAGAACCAAACTAAACCAGTCAAACACTCTCGTCCTTTTCTGTTTCCCGGCCGCGCAGACTTGGTCCAATAGCAGATCTCAATCGATCCCAGAAGTGTGGCCTGACATCTTCATTGAAGTATTCCAGATAAGTCTTTGTCTTGCGATAATGTTGCAAAGGCTTGGGTAATTCATGCACGGGAATGTTTTCCACCAGAACGAGTATCAACACATCATGCCCTTCTGCTAGCCTTCCTTGTGCAAGCTGCATTTCGAAAAATGTCCAAACTCCCTTGAGAAAGTTGCGAGTAACAACTAAGAGAGTCTTACGACTCCTGAATACACTATTTGCGATATTATCAGTAATGAAGAGACCTGCTTCAAAGTCTTTGAAATCAATGCACACACTATGGGTGGTGGTCAATTCTGCATAAAGACAGTTTTTAACAAAATCCCGATCCAAACTCGAATACGAGACGAAAACATCAAAGTCTAAATCACTATCGTTGCCAGCTCCTGGTGCGTGCATCAAAAGCTGTAGATTCTCTACCGGTATTTCGATGTGCATGTCATCCGCGTGAAGAAGAAGTGGATTATCATCTGAAGGGGGAAAAGCATTCACTATTAGACAAACAAATACGTGATGCTAATACAAACTTTTACCTTGGGAGTAATGTCATTCTCTTGAGACTAAGGTTCTTTGTATTCATATTCATGTGCCTTGTCATGCAAAACCATCAAACAGAAAATATACTCAAGAGAATGACATGTGTGGCCGGAAATGGGAAAAGCATATGATACACCCAAGCTAAAAGTATATAGCTCACTTCATACACTTTACAAACCTGATATAATGACATGAAAGCGCATAAAAAATAAATACAGGCACATACATTCTTGGTAATAAAAGAAAACCTCTAAAACAGTCCCATATTTTCACTAATCAGTGAGAAGTAAAGTGAATCCCTCAAATTGAGTCTTTTATGTCAAAAGAATTGCCAGGGGCATGGGGACGACCTGGGAATTGGGGAAAAATTAGGTGGGGATCATCAACAAATACAAAGGTTAAATATTAATTAAGATTTAATCACCACACATTTAGTGGATACATTCCCCCTGTGCCCCGCCACTACATCCTCCAATATCAGTGAGACCTGCAATACATGATACAAATAATAAATTCCAGGTTCAACTCACCAGGTTTTGAGAAGGACTGCTGATCATTAATAGGAAAGTGTGTTCCATGATCAGACCTTGATTTTTTTCTCCGCCATAAAATGCTGACCAATAAAATGATGAGTAAGCTTACACCAACAGCTATTACTACTCCAAGAAAAACTGGGTTTTTACTAAAGAAAGTATTATCTTCGTGTTGATGACTTGTTTTTGGTTTTAATTCTAAAAAAAACCATGCTAATATCAATCAATCAATCAATTAAATCTTTATTTAGCACCTTATTTACAATTGTTTAACTTAACATAAAATACAAATAATATGACATCTTTTAAGGTGCCATACTAGCTACAGTAATAAATGCAGATAGTAATGTGAGATCTCATGGAAATTTACCACTCCAAGATGAATGGCGGAAAACACCTAACAGGGATAGTTTTCGCAACCCACTTGATATGGGAGCCAATACATAGAAT
The DNA here is from genome assembly GCF_029948245.1 of Actinia tenebrosa. Taxonomy (NCBI): domain Eukaryota; kingdom Metazoa; phylum Cnidaria; class Anthozoa; order Actiniaria; family Actiniidae; genus Actinia; species Actinia tenebrosa. The sequence goes on from NW_028292569.1 coordinate 11,172,168, forward strand.
TATAATTTAGAAGCTAATTTGAGGGAGGAAAGGACAGAAAACCCAGAGGAAAAAAACAACTCTCCAAACACAAGAGAGAACCAACAAACTCTGATCTAGTCACACACCAACATAAGCCTGATCATTGTTGTGACAAGTTTTGGGTCTAAATTATTTTCAAAAATCATTGATTGTTTTTTTTTTTTTAAATGTTATGCTTTACCTAGCACAATCAAAGTGCCATTTTGATGTGCAGCTTGGCCACTTCCTGCTCCATTCTTTGCTGTGCAAGTATAATTTCCTTGATCATCCATGGTTACATTTGATATTGTCAATGTTGACAGCCAAGTTCCCTTCTCCTTTTTTTTAATTTTTGTAATATGATACCTGTTTCCTCGGCAAAACTTGATGCTGTTTTTGACCCAGTGGAACCACATCACAAAGGGTGATCGGGCACTTTTCATGATTGTACAAGAAATACTAATATTATTTCCAACAAAGGTCTTCCATGGACTGGGCTGCAGAATTACTACTGGCTTTTGAAGTACGAATAAGGCTAATAATGTGACAGAAACATACATGATTAATAAGACTAATGTCATTTCCTGAGGGTAAAAGAATAAACATTATTTTCAAGAGGTAATAATTATTATCAATAGTGGGGGGTTATTATAATTATTATAATAATAATAATATTATTATTATTATTATTATCATCATTATTGTTAAATGATGCCTAGTTCCATTTGTAACATGATTGTGTTGGAGTTGATAAGATAATTAAAAGACTACAACCCATACTTACAAGTTACTTTTACCAGGAATGAGTGAGATATATTTCCATATGCATTCTTAGCAATGCATGTGTAGTTGCCTTCATCTGCCTTTCTTATATCATTGATTGTTACAACTTGACCATTGCTTTGTATAACTATCCTGTAATTCCTTGAGGAAAGCAGTTCACCATTCCTATACCAAATGATTTCAGGATCTGGTTTAGCAGTTACACAACATCTTAATGAATTACTTTGTGTAGTGGACCAACTCTTTACTTCTGTTTGAGTTGCATACATGTCATCGAAAACAGGTGGTCCTGGAATAATATGTAATCCAAAAATATGTTCATCATTTTTCAAAATGGATTTCATTGTTCACTTATAAACATTGGATGATGATATTCTATCCACAATGTTTGACACATGTATCTCTGTGTTTGAAAAGTATACATACAAGTTAACATAAAGCAAACCGTAATTTTGATTAATTAGCATATTACCATGAATAGCCAGCTGAGCGGCATGAACATGGCACTCAAAGCATGAATGGACAAATTGACCGCCTTAAATCATTTTTGAAGCTTCAAATAATGAAGTAAACGTGATGGTAGAATGCTGAATTGTTTTTTTTTCTTTCCATATTCCTGCTTCTGGTAGGCATATAAATTATATTTCAGTCCAATGAAAACAGAAAAATATGCAAACGTTGGGTTACAATAACCTGGGAATGAGGGCCAGCGGCAAAACAGCTAAACACACTGTGATTGGCTGAAATAAATTTCACTGCTCAGCTGGAGGAGCCTTCATCAATTTTGTACTTCTGTGCCCCAGTGTAAGCAATCAATAAAATCAATGATCAATCAAAATAAATAACGATTGATAACAATTTGCCCATGAGTGTGACTCAGACTGGAAAAGGGCAGGAATGCTTGTTGTACCTTTTAGGATTCCAGATTTGAAATTTGTTACCAATCACAGACCACCAGAGATTAGCCCTAGCTTAGGGTACAGCCAAAATGCCAGTTGTAATTATATTTAGGATTATAAGTTTTTTCTTTGTTCATTATCTGACTTCTATCACTTATCTTAGTCCTGTCATTCCCTTGGGAACTTAGGCCCTTCATTCTATCACTTAGGTCCTTCATTCTATCACTTAGGTCCTTCATTCTATCACTTAAGCCCTTCATTCCATCACTTACGTCCTTCATTCTATCACTTAGGCCCTTCATTCTATCCCTTAGGTCCTTATTCTATCACTTAGGTCCTTCATTCTATCACTTAGGTCCTTCATTCTATCAATTACGTCCTTCATTCTATCACTTAAGCCCTTCATTCTATCACTTAGGCCCTTCATTCTATCACTTAGGCCCTTCATTCTATCACTTAGGTCCTTCATTCTATCACTTAGGCCCTTCATTCTATCACTAACGCCCTTCATTCTATCACTTAGGCCCTTCATTCCATCACTTAGCCCCTTAATTCTACAGTATCACTTAGGTCCTTCATTCCATCACTTAGGTCCTTCACTCTATCACTTAGGCCCTTCAATATAATATATTAATATATATAATAATATAATATATACATATAATTTATATAATATAATATAATATATGTAATAATATAATATATATATGTTATTTACCGGCCAGGAGGTCCGGATAGGGAAAAACTGTGCCCAAGGTCTTGAAAATACGGACCGAGGCTGTTCTATCACTTAGGTCCTTCATTCTATCACTTAGGTCCTTCATTCCATCACTTAGGCCCTTCATTCTATCACTTACGTCCTTCATTCTATCACTTAGGTCCTTCATTCCATCACTTACGTCCTTCATTCTATCACTTAGGCCCTTCATTCTATCCTTTAGGTCCTTATTCTATCACTTAAGAGAGCTTTGACACTCATTGTTTGATATGGATCACAAAAATAAGTAAAAAAATACGGGGAAAAAATGAATAAGTTATTTACCGTCCTATAGTTGGTCTGGATAGGGCAAAACTGTGCCCTTGGTCTTGAAAACAGTATATTCAAGACCTCGGGCACAGTTTTCCCCTATCCAGACCTCCTGGCCGGTAAATAACATATATATTTTTTCCATTCTATTACCAAGCACTCAAAGATAATTGGTACCTTTTAGGAATATAAGCCATTATTTGCCATTCCCAGCTGAATGAGACTCAGGTATCTTTGAGGAGTCATTCACTTCAGAGTTTCACCAATGCCCTTCTATTTCTATACGCTGGAGAACCCTCCGCTGGGCACAACATTTTATCAATATTTTGATGAACAAATATTTATAATATTGATTTATTCCTTAACAGTCAATATCAATTTATTGATTAATAAAGTTTCATTCAAATGAATGTTCAATATTAAATATTGATTGACATCCAGACAGACAGCATTGTATGGGCTAGCGATGCTGGCTCAGTAAGATGATCAATTGATTGATTTTATCGACTGGTTATATTTTAGTGATTATTGATTGATCATTGATTGACGGATACCAGTCGATATCAAGTACCTAATTATTTCAATTGATATTGAGTTATAAATTTCATATTTTCCCATCACCGATTATATCGATTGCTCACAAGTCTTGATTGTGTGTACACAGAGAAAGTACAAATTCCTCGTGGAATATTCCGTCAAAACCATTTTATAACTGGTATATATTAGTTTATTTTTATTTTATTACAGCACAATAAAATACTTTCTCTGATACTTTACCTGGCTTGTGTGTAGAAACATTCTCTTTGTCTATCAGTTGGCTGCAGTGGTAAGGTGCTGCTCCACTACAAGAACACCATCTTGTGAGAGTAGCCATTGTAAGTACTACCAACATCAAACTATTGATCCAATGTCTAGCTTCACTCACCATCGTGCTTCCCATTTACTCTAAAAGCAAGACGAAAATCTTGTATTTGAAAGGCATTTTTGTCAAATGCAAGCACCTTTGCATCAACGCGACTCACGTATAAAGAATCCGTGCGTAAGAAATGTGGGTTTGATGTCATTCCAGAAGACATGATTTCGAAAATACAATATTCAAGGAAGAGAGATAAGTAATACTTACCAGTCAAGACACCAGGTTACTGTATTAAATATAGAGAAACAAACTTTAAGTGGAGATCGCGCAAAATATTGTAAAATACTCGACAATTTTTCTCATACTAAAATAAACATCTATATATATATATAAAGGATATGACACACACATATGTCATGTGACCGGAAGTCTCGTCAACATGTTTTGCTGTTCCTCGGATCCAGTCTACTAGATGCATTACATGTAACGCCTGGTTGAAACGTGTCTTTATCGTAAAGTGAACGTGCAGCTCGTCCTGATTGTGAAAGAGTGGAAATTACGAGGTTTTTTTCCTTTTAAAGTCAATGGATCGTGAAAGCAAGACGAGGGAAAAGGAAATGTGTGGTGCTTGTGGTAAGGAGGGCGTAAAATATCGATGTCCATCTTGTCTGAGACGAACTTGCAGGTGAATATGAATAATGGTAGATAAGGTCGCTTAAATCGCTTGAGTTTACTATTATTACTATGATTACTATAGTTTACAGTGTGTCAAAGACCACAAGGAACGGTTTAGCTGTACTGGGATTCGCTGTAAGACCGCATACGTCTCTAAGAGTGATTACAATGAAAATAACTTAATCAGTGGTATGTATCCATTGACGGTATGCTTGCGTCATGTGCTCTTATTAAACTATTAAAACTATCTAAATGGTTATACTGCTATTTTCATAAATATGCAAACTCTGAAGATGCGAGCTGCATGCTGAAAATTTTTTTTTTGCTGCCGCCAGTCAAAAATATGAAAGGTATCGACAGCGTGCAGCTCACAGCTAGTGAGTTAGTATGTTTATAAAATAAAATAAATAAATAAAAATAAATAAATGGGATTTAACAGTGGCATTTCTACAGGGTAGCTATTCATCCACTGTAATTCCAATTGGAATTTAGGAGTTGATTTTTGCGGAGGGAGGAAAGCTGGAGAACCTGGAAAACCCTCGAAGCACAGGAGAGAACCAACAAACAACTCTACTCACATACGACACTGAACTCAGCAGGAACTCAAACCCGGGTTGCATTGGTGAGAGGCGAGCGCTCTCACTGCTATGCCACCCGTGATTCCTTATGAAAATAGCAGTAAAGGAAATTTTAAAGGTGCCGGTTAATCTTAAAAATAAATGAATGATTCTACACAGGCAAAGTGATTATCAGTGAATATTTACCAAGCCACGAGTCTGTAACAGTACCAGTTTATTTAATAGATAGAAATGGATGAAAAAAATGTAATAATATTATTTGATTTGATAGCTAAAAGTATATGAAAACATTCATTATGTCTTTGCATTTTCTTTAGATTATAGACTTCTTGAGGATACCGAAAGAGTAGCATACACAGCACATTCAAGTCAAACCAATAAGACAAGGCACTTCAATCGCAATGTGAGTACTCAAACAAATCTTAATGCATGCTGCAAGGTCGGCTGGTATTAAGAAATAAGAAAAAATATGGAATAGAGTTTTACTTGTGTATTAATTGCTTAGTATCAGTCACATGACTTTTTAGAGTTAACTGGGGCAACTAGTAGCCTGCGTAGCTGCCCAAATTGGGGGGGAGGGGGTAAGGGATGGGGGGAGCTGTGGAGGCCCCGCCCCTTCTCCCCACTGCTATGCAGGCTAGGCAACTAGTGGATATTAAGTCAAAACATATCAAAATAAGTCCTCAAACTATTGTATTTGACTATTTTCTATGACATGAAACCAGAAAACAAGAGATCAAAACAACCTCCAAAATTCTACAAGCCATTACAGTGCAACCACTATAACCAGGGCCACTTAGACAGCAATTACAGATCAAATTGTAGAATAAAAACATACATTCCAATTTTGAGTAGTGGAGCCAATCAGAAAGCAGCAGAAAATGATAGCCTTTTGACATGTTTTTTTTATTTCCATTAAAAAAATGACGATGGCAGACTAGTTGTTTAGGGACTGGTCATTTATTAGAGGGGGGTAGGGGTGGGCTGGTGCATTTTCATTTCCCATGGCATATTTTCTTGTGGCCCTGTTCCTTCAAATGCATAAAGCAGCGAGGCCCCAAGAATGAGAACATAAAACAACATGACCCACCCCCAACTCAGACCCAACCTGGACCTGAGTCTTGAAACACATCGATTTCCTTTGCTATCTTGCATCTTCAAAACTTCTATCAAATGTTTATGTATATTGAATTAAAAATAACAAAAATAAATAAAAAATAAAATTTAGAAAAAAAATGATAAAAATAAATAATGCATGAGGGGGCTGATGAATTGAACTGAATTGCTCATCATAAAATGATGTGAGGTCAATATATAGTAAGTTATAAACCTGGTTAATAACAGTACTTTATATTGACCTCGCATTTATAATGAGGGTTATAACAAAAATAAAGCCTTGTGAATAACCAAGAAAATCGTGTCAATTGAGAAATGAAAGGAAGATACAACACAGCTACCATTTGATTATACATTTTTCATTTTTTTAAGGCTACAAATTTCCTTAAAAAGTCACATGCAAGTGGAGTCATACTGAAACTAATGCCTGTTGGTATGAAGAAGAGAATGCTAAACACTTCATCCTATGACAACAGGTACTATTATCAATCATGCATTTAGTACTTATCTATTGGAAGAGAGGGAAACAGTGTGTTTTGTGGTACTAAGATGGCAATTTAAAAAAAACTTTTAGTTGGGTGAAATCACTTCCGGTTTTGATATTAGTGGGTGGATATCATAATATCGCCACCTCAGAATGGTTGCTGGGATACAGTGACATTCAATTATTATCACATGGCACCCTCTTGGCTGATTAGGCCAGAGAAAAATGGACTTTGATATTTGGTGTATAAAATATGCCATATATATTACACTACGAGGATCTATCAGCAAGTCAACTAATGATTGCTATTCTGCACTAAACTAGAGCTAAAACGATCATGTGGAGAGTAAAGTGGATTTTCCCACAGGCTGATGCAGAATATATTGACAAAAGGTTAGTACGTACTAAACAATCAAAAAGCTACCATATTGAAATGAACCTAACAAGGAATATTTACAACTAGATAAAGAACCGATCACTGGTCGGTGGGTGGATGGATGAATGGATGAGTGGGTGGATGGATGGATGAACAATGACTGACATGTGTATTTTTGACTGATGCACAACATCATCTTTCAGAGTGTCTGAAAAAGAAGTAATTACAGATTTACTGAGGAAGTATCTAGACCCTGACAAAAGTGATCCAGTCATCCAGCAAAGGTATTTGGAAGGGAGGAGATAGACAAAGTGATGACCTGTTGCTTATTTTTGTCAAATGTCAATTTGCATCAAATAATATTCTAAATTTCACCTTCCAGACTCAAGATTTACTTACAGACTGACATTAATAAGATATGTGTCTTATTTAAAAAGGAGTACCAACCAGCCAACCAGGAAAAGTAAGTCTGATGCCAGCCTGCATGGTATTAGGTGATTTCTTCTAATCACTAGTTAACTAATAATTATTTAATTATTAGAAAACATTATATAGCATGGGTGGCGTACTCTGTCACCACCTGTAAGTCCAAAGGTCTGGGTCACTGGTTCAAGCCCTGTGGACAAATGTGAATATTGTGCTTGCTCGATGTGTTGTTCTCCAGTTTCCTTCCTCCGTTAAAATCAACGTGAGTTGAGCATTGTGTGCAAAGAATATTGAATGTAGTGTGTGCATGAAAAAGTATCCCCAATTAGTGCAAAAGCACCAGAACTACTAGATACTTAAATAAAGAGATTTTTAAAAATATTTATAGAATATATTCTTTTTGGATTTTAGATACTACTTGTTGGACACAAGCCAAACTTTACAGCAGAATTTAGCAGGAAAGACAGTTATAGAATTTCCATCATTGCATGTCATATTACCTCAGTTTTCTGACAGCTACCCAAAACATGACACTTTGACACACAGACAAGTACCTGAAATGATTACTCCACAACTGAACATGAATCAAGTGGTATTGGATAATATTATAGATTGCCAATAAATAAATCAAGCACTCTTTAAGTTTTGCATTTTATTGTCAGAGAGTTAATCATCACCACCTGAACAATTTGCAATGTTACAGCTTTAACTTTGCAGTAGTTAAATAAAAACTAAAACTGTAAAACAATCTTGGTTACCAGCTGGAGATGGTAACCCACATTTATATTGTATAATATTATGTATTATTGTGTTATTTAGTATAGCATGCAATCATTGACAGGTCTTGTAAAGGGTTCAGGTGGTGCCTGATGGAGTCCTAGAATACATGGTCATTTTCCACCACCTAGTACAAACAGTGTTGGAGTAATTCATCTGTGTATGTTGTATTTATCGAACAAAAACATCGGTGTTTCTAAAGCTTGAATTGTCTCTGTCGATTAAATAAGATAAGGTGCTATTAAACATGGTACAAGAGGCAAATGATTGTAAAATAAATTCCAATTAGTTGGGGGTACACACAGCTATGCGCACACTTTTTGACACCACATGATACATAATCCAAAAATAATGGCTATTCTAATTTTTATTATATAAAAGTTTATAAAACTTGCTTGCTGTTCTGTATGAAATTTTATTATATAGTTAGGATAGTACACACGCTGATTGGTTGAAAACTGTGCTTTATTAGTGAACGGAGCACAGTGCTGATGCCATCCATGCGCACGAAGTCCTGTGAACATTTTACTTTTTTCATAAATAAATTAAATACTGAAATAAAATGAGTAACTATATGATAAAACGAATAAAGCAGGTTTTCCATGCTTTGTTCAGTAATTAAGCACATAGGAAGTGCCATAAGCACTCAAGAAGTGTGAAAAGCACGAGCCGTATCTCATTATACTTCTTTCATGCTTACATCACTTCCTGCCTGCTTTATTACTGAATGGAACACAGAAAAAAGCTGTTTTATTTGTTCAATAAAGCACTTGCTGATGGGCAGAACATTTCTCCCAACCCTTCTTTTGTGTTTGCCAATCGCTGCATAAGTAATCTTATTCTATTTCTTCGTCATTAGTGCCTTAGATGACTTATAGATGTTTGTCCAGCCAACATCTAAAAATGTAAAACCATTACCTTGCCCCATTCTTTAAAGAATAAATAACTATTAGCTTACTTCATACTATCTTGATGAGCTTTATACTCCATGATGGTGTTTGGGGGTAGGTTAAGAACTCTCTTTAGGGTGTCCCTAGAAACAAGCAGATTGTCATGATATGGTTAATATCTCAACAAGTGATTGCGTGTGACATCACCATTATTATCATTTGTACTCTATCATGGCCCAGACACAATGTGACACTGTTTGCAAATGGGAAATCACACAGCGTGTCCAACTGCAATTGTTGTGGCCTACGTTGACAGAGTAGAAATGAGTTCTACTTTTGCAACTTCCAGTGCAACAGTTTCAAATTCCCCACTGCACAGGGACATGGTGCAATTTTCCTTTTGCATGCAGATTTGTAGGCAGTGTGTTTCCAATCCTTTATGCACAATTCAATTTATCCTTTAACCTTATTCTTGTTGTAGTTGCTTGGTCTGAAGCATTTCTGTTCCAAATAGAGATGATGTCCTCCTTTAGAACACAAAAGGAATATTCATCAGAGAAGACTAGTTAGGTGTGGCTAAGTGCAGTTAGTACACTGCCATCAGACCAAGAGCTTAATACACAAATGTAGTTTTACTTTTAAATATGAAAGAGGGGGGAAAGGCCCGGGGGGGGGGGGGGGGGGGTACTCCGATATATGGACTATACAGGGATGATCCACTGAACAGGGTATGGTTTTTCGAGCTCTTGTCATAAACAGGGTATGCAATTTCACTCAAGTTCCAATTTCTTCCTGAGTTTCCTGTCATATTTCCCTGTCATAAGGGTTTCTACTTTCGTATTGACCGAAACTGGTTTTTATGGTCGTCAAAAAACAATACGCGAGATGACATGATAATTGAAACAGGAACTCAGTGCAATAAATTATATCTTTTGTCATAAACAGGGTACCCCTTTCAGAATGCCAGTGGAACACCCCTACCCAAATTCTGGCAGAGTACCCCCCCCCCCCCCTTCCCCGGGGGAAAGGACACTGACTAAAGAAACGACCACTATTGAAGGGTATTTTTTTGTTGGTTTTCATTTACCAGTATGTTGCCATATCGGAAATGGTCAGTAAATAAGCCAACCACTTTACAAACACTTTATTTTTATGTTACCCAACTTCAAGGCTAAAAAGAATGGCTAATTAATGGCCAGGCATGAAAACTGACCACAATGGACTGATTATCATGTGACCAGACAATGCCACTGGTCAAGAGGATTGGCATAAGGTATTTGGCAGGACGTTATCTGTCGACCAGCCATTATTTTTAGCCATTGCAATGCTTCCTTGTCAAATTGGACTGCAATGCATTACCTGAAATCTGATAGAAATAACAGCACCACAAACTTCAGATCCAACCATAAACTGCTCCCCTAACATAGCAAGCACCTAGGCCACACACAGATAAGATAAGTAGCAGATAAGTAATGACCAAATAGGTTTACCATGTTGCAGTCATGATATGACAAGTAGCAAGCATGCAATAAATGCCATGTCAGTCTTTTACAGTATATGTATATTCATATGCATGCCAACAGGAAAAAATCTGTTAGAAGCCCTCCCGCTTATAAGCCCTCCAACTAGTCCCCTAACACAAATATTCTTCAGTTATGAGCCCATCTGGGAACTGGAATCTCCTGTTTCATTGAAGCAACATGAGAGATTAACCACTGAGAATGTAAGAGAAAGAAATAACCATTTTGTCTTTATTCCAAACTCTTTTTCCTCCTGAGTCCTCTCAGTTACATGTAGTAGCCTTATAACTGGAAGTTTATGGTATTTTTTAAGTATGTATCAGAAAGTTGACAAGGTTAAGACCAGGACAGTTACATACCAAGTTTTCCCAGCACCTTGAAGCTAATCCTTTCCTTAGTCTTACTATCCATTTTCCTCCACCTTTGTTTGCTTCATCCTATAAATTAGCAAAACATCTTACAGATTAAACATCTTGTTTTTTCACTATACATGACAGATATAAAAACTTGTTATCACTAATCACCACTGCAAGTACAACAGCGGAGCAGCTCAACAGGGTTGAATTAAAAAGCATGTGAAGGCACCTCTGGGGCAGCCACTATACAGTTTATGTATGACTCAGAAGTACAGCTCTTACCAGTTTGAATTAGGTAGATTTTTTTAGGTAGAAATAAATACAGGGCAAGAAAAACCCTCAGAGTCTAATTGTTTACATCAGCCCTGGGTTGTTACAATCTTAGCATGTGCCCTGAAGTAAGGACCTTTATAATCATAAGTGGTGTAGTATTGTGTAGTTGTGAGTGAGTATAATACCTCCCAAATGGGCTTGATACCATCTTTAAACAAATGGATATCACAATGTGCCGTTAATTCTCCTGGCATAACCATGTAGCTGTAAAATGCCCAGAACTGTTCAACCTGCAGACATCAATCAAGCATGTAAATCAGATTATGACATGTACATGTTTTTAAGATCAATTTTATTCTAGACATTTTGGTTCTTCCTTGTACTCAGTTGTTGCTTTGTTATTTCAGGGCTTAAAATAACAGAACATTCATCATACAAAGACAAAACACAAGAGACCATTTGTGTCTTTTGTTTAATGAATGTTCTGGTTGAGTGATAGCAACTATTAGTCACTAACTACTAAGCTTTATTTTCATTTTTATGTATATTTTTAATTCATTTTATTTCATGGTTTTACTGCATGCCCTCTATTGAAAAGCTACACAAATAAGAAAAAAATACTCACAGATGCAAATTTTCCCACAATCTTGATGTTGTTTTCATAATTACTGGGAGACTGGATTTTACCAGGCGGTCGTCTTGAAAACCAAAACACATAAGGACATTGTAGAGGATTTTCTCCTGGATTTGGTTTTACTTCTTTAGCTTCAAGCTATAACACACACATTCATAAGATGTTAGTACACATATATTGTTCAGTGAATCAAGGGTGGTGTTTACCTCGTACCTGTAGTACATTTCACTCTTAACTCTGGGGTCGAGTTCAATTCCTGGACTTCGCAGCATATGAATAAAGTTTGCTAGGCCTCCCTTCATTTGTGGGTTTTTTTTCAGGGTTCTCCAGTTTACCTCCCTCTGCAAAACCTAACAAGCTAAATTTCAATTCCATCTGACCAATCTGTGAGTTAGCAGTGCCATAAAATTCATCAGCCCAGACTTCAGTCTTGGATCAGATCTGAGAGTTAGCAGTGTCCTAATTTAAATCAGCCCAGAGATTGTTTCAGGGTATTGATAAAATTTGAAATATGGGAAGGCATCTTCTTTTTACCTCTGCTTGATATTTTTTCCATTCCTCTTCATCTGCTGTGTCTGCATCAAATGTTTTTGTTCCATTTTCCTAAAGATAACAAAGTGTAATTGACACACAACATTTCAGAATGAATTTCCAAAAATGATTTGGCTCTTTCAAGAATGAGAATACTGGTGATAATAGGTCTCATAAAAGTGAGAATTAGTGCAAAGTAGTGCAAGTTATAATGCCTTGTTATTAAATAATATACAATGTCCTTTTTTTCATAAGAGATTCAGGGCCGTAACCAGGGGGTTGCACAGGGTGCACGTGCACTCCCCCTTAAAAGCTTAAGGTCCGCTCATCCATCTCCTTTTTTTTTTTACTTTTTTTTTTTTTTTTGGTTCTGCTATCTTTTGGTTACCTTTTTTTTTTCTCTTTGGTTCTGCAAATTATTGCCTGTGCACCTACCTGCAAGATCCCTAGTTACGCCACTGAGTAATAAAAAAAGCGATCAATGGTCCGATTTTATTCGATGTGCACCCTCCCTGTAAAAGTTCTGGTTACGGCCCTGCGATTTTGATTCAAGTAAGAGATTTATCAAACAAGCAAGTCAAAAGACAACTCACTTGTATGTACAGATGCAAAAAAGGATTTTTACTTAGAAATAAAATATGCTTTGAACAGTAATTGGTAAAATTATTAATGAAGTGTGCCAGCTCTTAATGCTTTTTAAGGGCATGAACAAAGCTGGGGTTTTATTATTATCATTATCTTCATCATCATTCTCATAATTATCATTATTATAAAGAAAACATTTTTTTCGTAGTTTTCAATGTTGGTTTTTTTGTTCAAATATTTCACAGTTCTCGTCCAATCACAGCAAGCATATCAAGTTGATTGTAATAAAAGCGGTTACTAAATAACAATAAATTAAATCTAAATTTATTAAGTCATATACAGAGCAGGCCAGGGTGAAATAGATGTAAGGTCGCGGTAATAATGATGCAAAGATGAGAATATGTGGACCACGTAGCACTTATGAAATAAATGAAGATAATTACATAATTACTGCGACCTAACATCTATTTCACCCCGGCCTGCTCTCAGTCTGACTTCTAGCTCAGCTGGTAGAGCATCGGTAGTTCATTACCGAAGGTCGTGGGTTCACTTCCCAGCGAAGTCGGAAATTAAGTTTTCCGAATTTAATTCCAAGGGTCTTTCGCCCGGAATAACCTCATTCCCAAGCACTATAACTTATCTACATTTCTATATCTTCATGTATTTCATAAGTGCTACGCGGTCCACATATTCTCATTTTTAAGTCATATACAGATGTTTCAAAATGGTTTTGCTACATGTCATTGATTACCAAGATTGAAATGTATCATCTTCATCAGTAAATAAAGTCATTGCAAAAGAAAATATGCTGTAAAAACGTGCAGACAAAGTGTGGGACAATTCTATAATGTTGTGACCTTTTGCTGATTTAAGTCACTCATATTTACCCATAGTCAAGAGAGCATTAATAAGAGAGGGAAACATTTTAATATGGGGTGCGCCATGTGTATTTCTGGTAGGGCTATTTTTAGAAATTGGATGCAGCTTAAATTTTGCCTTGCCCTACTCCTGTGTGTCAACTAGCGTGCTTATTCTCTTTCCTTGTACGTTTTTAGTGATCAAAACAACAAATGGAAAGATTACGGGAGTAGGGTAAGGTGCAATTTAAACTACATCCCATGTTTCTAAAAATAGCCCAACCAGGAATTCACATTGTGCTCGCGATATTAAGAAGTTTCCTATCTTATTTATGCTCTCTTGCCATAGTGCATTTAAGGCTTGGTATGCAACTTCCACCAAAACCTTCACCTATTTTGGAATAGCTGTATCAAGTCATGCCCCCATACACAAGCAAGGATGTGAAGTAAGCCCCAATTGTGCCCACTTTTTTGTGCAACACTTCCAACAACTCCTGCCTTTGAAGGTTGCAAATTTTCCTATCTTTCATCTCGACATTTACTACCTAGTTTCCCTACACAATTTAAGTTTAAAAAAGCTTTATATATGTAATTTGTGCGCCATTCAGCTGTGTTATGTTTTCCGTATAGTACTGTAGCACGTACTATAACACGATACACAGCAGCCCAATAGATTAACAATAATCCACCAACCTTTTTTGAATTATCTCCATCTTCATCTTCCTTGTCGTCTGTACTGTCATCGTTATTGGAATCATCTAGTTTGAGGCTATGAACCACAAAACATCACATCGATTAAACAACAACTCACGCCAACATGGCCGACAACAACACGTTAACAACCAATACTCACGCATCAAATTTGTTCATTTTTGATATAAATATTTCCAAAAAATATCCTTATATAAAATATTTGCTTCTATTTATAAAATAATTCTATTATATACAATATTTTGACAATAAATGACTGTGTTTTGAACATCAAATCTTCAATTTTGACTCGTTCTTCGTGTTTTTCTCAATCTGAACACTGCGCATAATCATCAGCCCTATCCCGCTGACTAAAACTGCGGGCTATAAAACAACACACGTACTCTGGGGGAGTGGGGAAAGGAATGGTTTTCAATTAATCAACAATTCCTTAATAATTGGTTTAAAATTCTCTTTTTTAACTCTATATATTTTTTAAAATGTAGGCATCTTTTTAAAGATTATTGAAAAGCTTAGGACATTTAATAATATGCATATCATGTAGCGCAACAAATTACTCACCCTGTCCCTCCAGGGTTATGGTTGTGGTGTTGATCTCTTGTTGCCGGCATGGAAGGCGCGTGACTTCTATTTGGTTCATTTGACAGAAGGTAGTTCTGCACAATATCCTAGAATTATATTCCCTGTTTTAAGCCATCAAATCCAATCCTTCCTGGATTACTTCGAGAAAAACCTTTATGAGAAGACTTGATGAATTCTGGGTTGATGAAGTGGAAACGTTTTGCAATTGTTTCGGTTTGATTTGTTGTCGCACTAGAACTTTTGTCTCATAATGACACCGGTCTGTAAAGGGTTTCTGGTTTTCCTTGCTGTAGGACAACTGATTATGCTGGTCCGATCGTCCCGATTCATTCATGGTCGTCCTAAAGGAGGTTTACTACCGTCACCTCGATTGCCAGATGGACATAAAATACCAGAAGAAAACTGGTTTACTCAAAAACTCGATCATTTTGACGACTCAAACAGGAAAACCTGGCAACAGAGGTTCTTTTTTAACGACACCTTTCGTCAAAAGGAAGACAGTCCTGTCTTTTTGATGATAGGAGGCGAAGGCACTGCTAATCCTGTGTGGGTTGTCACCGGTAATATGATGAACTATGCACAAGAGTTTGGAGCGATAGCTTTCTTACTAGAGCACAGGTTTTATGGGAAGAGTCACCCAACAAGGTAAGTACTGATGTCATGCACATTCAATTCATAAAGTATATATTACATAATATTAGAATAATATATGTATTTTATGGCAACTTCTAAGGCAACAAGTCATATATGTTCCCCATTTATTAATTTACTGTTTTGGAGTGAATTTGTGGGGGAAAATTTAAGTAAAATTTGTACCCCCATACAATATTTTTCAATAAAAAACGTACCCCCCCCCCTCCCCCCTCTTCATCGTCATTTCGTTTACTATTTTTCTTAAGAAGTTTACTCCTCCCCTTTTTTATTTCTCTAAAACAAAGATTACCCCCCTCAAATAACAGTCGACTCTCTTTGAACAACCACACTCGTAAGCGACCATCTCCTGTAAGCGACCATTTTTTGAAATTCCCATTTTGTTTCCCATATAAACTCTGTAAAAACTCTCTCATAAGTGACCACTCTCGTAAGTGAGTGCGACCACCTTTGGGGTTAAAATTTTGGAATTTTTTATTGCTTTTCCTCTTTGGTAAGCGACCACCCAAGAGCCAGTAATGATGACAGATCCTTTAACAATAAACATGTGTTGCATTTATTTGCAGTATAAAGATTGCATGAATTAATAAACTGTCATACATTTCCGGTTACTTGAGATTTTAAAGTGTTTAACTAAGCAAACACAATGTGCTATACTTGTATACATGTAACTGTACTTTATAAAAATATCCTACTGAATATCCATCAATTTTGAGATGTCATAATTAAGTTTTTGTAAATGTTTCTGAAGCCAAGGCATCAATGTTTTATTATCTCCATAAAAGATATATTTACAGGGAATCTCCATATTGACGATTACAGTACTGTAAACATATAGCACATTCAAAGTTTTGATTAAAACAGTTTAACATTAAATACAGCAGTTTTAACACGTGAGTTAGAAATGTGTTAACTCCTGTGTTAACTCTCTCTGTGGTCGCTTACGTGAGAGTCAACTGTACGTTTTTTCAAAAGTCTACCCCCATCTAAAATCCCCCCCCCCCCCCCCCACAACATGATAAAGTCCCTTATCACTACTTGATTTGAAGTGAACCACTTGGATTTGTTAGAGTCATGAGGAGATTTGCTGACAACTAGAATGCCTTGATGAGCTCCATAACCCACCTTAATATTAATAATTTGTAGTGAGGTACAGTATGAATATTTTCCTCCTTACAAATTCAACGTTTAAAGGTAATATCTCGATGCCTGATAGATTAAATTTTCATTTACTAATCTTATTATTTGATGATTCATACTCAGTGATCTTAGTGACGATAGCTTGAAGTACCTGAACAGTGAACAAGCCTTGGCAGATTTGGCAGCATTCAGACAAGCCATGGCTGAGAAATTTAACCTTACCAAGAGCAGATGGATTTCGTTTGGAGGATCTTATCCTGGTTCATTATCAGCCTGGTTTAGGCTCAAATACCCACACTTGGTTGATGGTAAGTGTGCTCTGCTTTAAACTATCACTCAGACGTCCTAACGACACCTGTTGATCAGTAAATAAAGAAGAATTAATAATGATATATATCATGGCATTGATATTAGGTGCAGTTGCATCAAGTGCTCCAGTGAAGGCACAGCTACACTTCCCAGAGTACCTAGAGGTTGTAGCAGCATCTTTGAATACTACAGGGCCAGAGTGCAATAAAAACATTCAAAATGCAACACAACAGATTGATAGACTTGTGCAGACCTCTGGAGGCATTAAAGAACTTACACAGACATTCAGGTACTATGTTGTTATATTAGTGAGCCCATGTAATATACTGCATAAAATGCAGAAATAGACTGTACCTTCACCCACACTCTTTCCCCCTTGAGCTCTTTGACCTCCACCTCAACATTTTCAGCAAAAAGACCAACATATCGTATAACTGTAGTGCTTCTTTACTACTTTCTTTGCAGGCTGTGTGAGCCTCTAAACAACAGCAATGTTAATGACATTAGTATATTTTCATCAGCACTAGCAGGGAATTTCTTTGGTGTAGTGCAGTATAACAAAGATAACAGAGCATTTGAGGTACATAGTTTTCATTTTTTTAGGGAATACTGTATTAAATTAAGACTTGTTCATCATCAGAGAATTAAGTCAATCCCTTAAAGGATGTCAAAAGTGGGACTTAAACCCACAACATAAAAAAAAACACATCTTTATACACAAACTAGACTTGTTAATATTGAAATGTTGGTATATCAAAACTCATACAGGGAGTGCCAGGGACTAACATCACCATAGACACCATTTGTTCCATTATGGACAATGATAAGTTGGGTGATCCATTGAATCGGTATGCTAAGGTCAACTCTTTGATGTTGGACACATATGATGAGAAATGCCTTGACACTAGATGTGATAACAGCGTAGCTTCAATGAAAAATGTCTCTTGGGCTGGAAGTGCTGCAGAAGGAGGTGAGTATATTCCTTTTCTTTATTCATTAAAACTATTTGGCTTGTTTAAAGTGCTACTACGACAAAAATTGCTCAAACTTGGATTCAGCTGAAACTTCCTAAAAATACTCTTTAAAGGTCCAATAATCACTCTATGAAGTGTTTTCTCGATATTCAGTACGAAAGTATGATATTTTTACGATTATTTTTTGGAATCTGTGACGTCATACACTCAACATCAAACATTGCTACATATATTTCTTTGTATATAAATCCTTAATTTATTTTGAAGCCCAAAGGGTGGCTAATGTGCTTATTTCACATTACTTGTGACTATAATTTATATTTTGGGGTGTTTGGGTATTTCTTGTAATGTAATGTATGAAATGTATGGAACGATGTTCGATGTTGAGTGTATGACGTCACAGACTCCAAAAAATAATCGTAAAAATATCATACCTTCGTCCTGAATATCGAGAAAACACTTCATACAGTGATTATTGGACCTTTAAAGAGTATTCTTAGGAAGTTTCAGCTGAATCCAAGTTTGAGCGATTTTCGTTGTAGTAGCCCTTTAACAAGCCAGGTAGCACTTTATAGCTATTGGCTAACTACAAACTCGTGGCCCTTCGTCTATGACCATATAGAAGTTACATTTTTTTGGAGGATGGAAAACCAGTGAATGTCAAGAACGAAGAGGCAACTCCGCTTTTATGACAGTTTGAATTGTTAGAGGAGTAAACCCACAACCATTTGTAATGTGAGCGAGGCATCTAGTGCATTAACAGAGCACACCATCCATGCATGTTTCTCTTCAACCTTTAGTATAGACTTATTTTCGTTCAAGAGCAACAACCTACTTCAATGTTATTTCTCTTTTTTTTTTTAATGATCAATATATACATATTATTTAACATAACCAAAATACACTAAGCACTAAAGAATCTAGAATGACAAATGTGTTTAGCTATGCTAAGTGCAATTCTTATGCTTCTTTCATGCTTAGCAGCCTCCTAGATGCATCCATAACTCGTTGGATGCACTTTAATTGTGAACCTTTTCTTCATTTGTAGCTTAGAGATACAATGTTATGGTTGTTTTTAGGCAGACAGTGGTTTTATCAGACTTGTACAGAGTTTGGATTTTATCAGACAACTGATACCAAAGAGCAGCCATTTGGCAGTCACTTCCCACTGAGGTATGCAAATGTGATACATAAGTCTGTCTACCATGTTTATCTGTTCTCATTGCATACAACAGGTTAATAGGCAATGGACTGTTGTCAATCAAATTGTTTCCCAGTACCTATGTACCCTCATGATTGTTTGATTGATGGTATGTTTATTGTTGTTAGAGTTAATTGTCTTGATTGTCAAATATTAAAAATAATGGTGACACCTCGCTCCCAAATTGTCTTCATAAATACAAACATTTGGTTATATTTTTTTTAACTTGAGTTGCTGAATGTTTAAGGGTTTCTTTCAATCTATATTTAACTTTCAGGTACTATGTCCAACAATGTGAAGATGTGTTTGGTAAATCCTTCAACAAGCCAAATATCCAGAGTGGCGTGAAACAAACTAATACCAATTATGGTGGGCAAGGGATTGCTGGCAGCAAGGTACTGTACTCTCATCAAACACTCATTTCCATATCTGAGTAAAAATGTATATTCATGTCTTTTAATTATATGTAGATTGTTTTCCCAAATGGCTCCATTGATCCATGGCATGCACTCGGCATTACCAAAGATGTCTCTGCAACAGAGCAGGCAATCTTCATTGAAGGTGTGATATACTGTGTGATATTCTGAGTGATGTACGGTGTCATATACTACAGTATGTGATATACTGTGTGATATACTGTGTGATATACTATGTGATATACTGTGTCATATACTACAGTATGTGATATACTGTGTGATATACTGTGTGATATACTGTGTAATATACTATGTGATATACTGTGTGATATACTATGTGATATACTGTGTGATATACTGTGTGATATACTATGTGATATACTGTGTGATATACTGTGTGATATACTGTGTGATATACTGTGTGATATACTGTGTGATATACTGTGTGATATACTATGTGATATACTGTGTGATATACTGTGTGATATACTGCTTCATATACTACAGTGTGAGCGCCTTTGATTATATCCACATTTATAAAATGATTCAGATAGTATGCGTGCTGTGATTGGCCAAGAGCCGTGTTTGCATTTCCCTGTGCAAACACAATTGTAACGCGTGTCATGGGAAAATTTGAGTTTTGTTTGGAAGTTTGTACTTGTACACAAATAGTCATAACTCCAGTAAAATTAGTAGAATATGGCTAATTTTCCAAGCTTAGACTTTGACTTTCCTGAGGAAGTATCTGAAATAGTAGAACCACCAGAAGAGCCTTCAACAAAAAAGAAAAAATCCAGATTTGCCAGCCTGAACTCGGAGAATTTCGAGGAACTCTTTCAACAACACCGACGGAAATCAAGCTTGAATTTAGCGAGTTCTAGCTCTCAAAATAGTGTTTTCTTTTCGGTCTAGAATGACTAAAGCCATTGGTTAAGCTTTGGAATTATTATTTTATCAAGATTTGCTTGTAAAAGCCTCTTTCTCAAGGGAGAAAGGCACTAAAGTTTGGCTTCTTCTCGCTTTGAAATAAGAAATTTTCAACTTGAATTTCATGCTTGGAGGTGTGTATCAAACTCGCAATTTGATTGGTTAAGGGTCTTCTTTCGCACAATCCGATTGGTTATTGCAAATGCACAAGTATGTAAGGAGAATTTGTATTCAAAACTTTGAACTAAATTCTTTTGTTTTATTTGATCTTTTTTCGTTATTTTTGTTTTTGAAGAAAATAATTTTATAAAACAAATAAAATACATTTACTGTGCACAGACTAATGCAAACCTTGATGTGGTTGGGAGAATTCTCGAGCAGGTGCAAACACTCACCTATGGCTCGTGTTTGCACTGATCTGCTCTCGAATTCTCCCAACCACATCTCGGTTTGCATTAGCTTGTGCATACACAGTAAATGTATTTTACTTGTTAAATAAAAGGGCGGTATATAAATCATAACTATTTCATAAATAATATTAATAGTCTGAACAGGCACATGGGTGCTGCTAGAAAACCCATACATTTGCCTAAAAATAACCTTGTGTCATGCAGCTTATTAATTATGGAAACATTCAGACTGAAATCTTCTGATTGCTTATCACTATCAAATGACTCCATAACCAATACTCCCTCATGTAATCACTTGTTAGGTACTGCACACTGTGCCAATATGTACCCTGACAGCCCTGAAGACCTTCCACAGTTGAAGCAAGCAAGAGAGCAGATCAAGAAACATATTGTATTATGGCTGAGTTGATGATAAACAATTTAGATATATGCTTTGTAATATACGTGCACCCATGGCAACAGGGTGTTGCCATGACAGTGTCATTAACGTTCTTTTTGCACCTTTATTTTTGATATACTGTTAATTCAATATTAAGCTCCCCAGGGGCTTATGTATTTCTAGGCACTTTTACGAGGGGAGCCCTGGAGGCCAGGCTTATTAGAGAGGCGGGGGCTTAATAGACAGAGGGGCTTAATAGACGGTGGGCTTAATAGATATTGAGCTTAATAGATAGGGGGCTTAATAGATAGGGGCTTAATTGACAGGGGGCTTAATAGATAGGGGGCTTAATAGATAAGGGGCTTAATAGATAGGGGGCTTAATAGATAGGGGCTTAATAGATAGGGGGCTTAATAGATTGGGGGCTTAATAGATTGGGGGCTTAATAGATAGGGGACTTAATAGATAGGGGGCTTAATAGATTGGGGGCGTAATTGACAGGGGGCTTAATGGGGAGGAAGGAACTTGAGGATTTAGCAAAATGCAGTATATGTACGCTATAAGGATATGTAATATAGATATGACTTTCTTTAAACGTGGTAAACTCAGTATTCACTACTTTTTAAGTGTGATTGATTTAGGCCCCGTCCACACGTATCCGGAAATTTTTGTATTCGCAAATTTTTTTTACGGAAACGGGTTGCGTCCACACGTGTCCGCAAATTTTTGTGTCCGTATCCGCGAATTTTACGAAAACGGATACTTGTGGACGGTGAAAACGATTCGAATACGCTGCGTGTTGACGCGAACATTTTCGTATCCGCGAAAAATGATTTGCGGATACAAACATTTCCGGATACGTGTGGACGGGGCCTTAAACTTCCAAGACTTTAATAAATCATGGTACTTAAATTGTTGTACATGCACTGTTATATTTCTTTAGTTGAGATCAAGAATGACATTAAATTATAGGAAGAGTAATTTCACAATTTCGGAGGTTGCTTATTTTGCGACACTTTTATTTGACTTTGACACTTTGATGTGCATTTCGACATAATTAATATTCCAAGTCAATTAAATTTCGCTATTTCATTGAATAAACCATTCATAATTTGTTTACAAATTCACGTTTCCCAAACAAAATGAATTTATTGCCTAAGGGACCGGTCATTATTTAT
The DNA here is from genome assembly GCF_029948245.1 of Actinia tenebrosa. NCBI lineage: Eukaryota > Metazoa > Cnidaria > Anthozoa > Actiniaria > Actiniidae > Actinia > Actinia tenebrosa. The sequence goes on from NW_028292569.1 coordinate 11,194,689, forward strand.
AGGGAGGGGGAGGGGGGAGGGGGCTGGTGCAAATAGGGAGTGGGTCAAAACTGCAGAGAGAAAAGGGGGGGGGGGGGGGGGTCATATCAATTTATGCAAGGACTCACCAAGATATCAGCAGGGCCTAGCCACGATCCTGGATAAAATGTCACAATTCTCCCTCAAAACGATGGGGATCACATTTCTGTGGGTTTGAATTTCAAACATTTCTGGGGGAGCATGCACTCCAACCCCCCTTTGTGACTTCAGAGGGGAAGGTCATCAGTAATAATTTGAAATTTCTGAAGGTTCAAGCCTTTTCATTTTGATGAAAGCGCTGTTTCCTTGCAGGGCCATATAGCCACTATGAGGCAAGCGAGGCAGTTGAGGCAGAAAGGCAAATGCCCCTAAAAAAATGAAAATTGCATTTCTGAGGGTGTTAGTAACTTAAGACAAAAAAAAAGAGAAAAGAATTAAAGATCCAAGTGTAAAAAGTATTTTTAGATTTACTAACTGTAAATCTTTGCGACTTTGCTAACATATTATCACAGTAGTGACACTGGTGAAAAACGCACTGCGCACGCTCGGAGATGGCATAGCGTAACTAAGGGCAACTTATGTTTTTGATGCCGGTGTTTTGATTGTTTTACAAAATCGCAAAACTTAAGAAAAATGCTGAAAACTTAAGGTTGTCCTTTTCGCAATAGCAAGATAATTTCGATAGTGATACACTGCTGATTTATACAAAAAAACTTTTTTTTATACAAAGCAAAAATAATCTTTGAAAATGCCGCCACTCGCGGCCCGACGATTTGCAGATAATCACATGGTCGGATCCTATGTAAAGAAATCCAAAAATATGTGTAAAATTCCAAAACGAATATTTAAAAAATAGCCCTGTCGGTTAAAATAAAACCTACCTTTAGATGTGATCAATTGTTATTGTCCGCCATTTTGTATTTTCTCCCAACGCATGCGCAGTGCGTTTTTCATCAGTGTCCACAGCAGTCGTTACACAATGCAAGTTTGTAGGTTTTTTCAATGGGGTTGCCTGTGCCAAAAGCAACACTTATCCCCACCCCTCCCCTGCGATATTATCATGTACACCTTTCATTTAGTAATATTGGATTAAAAAAATACCCTTGGGCCCGGAATAATAATGTATACTTTGGAGCAGAAAACGTGTTCTATTTTGTAGACTTAATTAGGATGTGTCTAGAAAGATGTTTTGCATAATAACACTAGATTTGTAGCAAACAAAAGGTCTTTCATCTTCCACACCCCATTGGCGTGACTGTATTGTCATGCAAATGCAACCCCATCAGGCCTGTTCACTAGAAGAGTAAAGAAAGTTTACGGTAGTGGCTGAACATCTCGTGCTTCTCAATGTTGCTAGTAATGATAAACGTTTGTTGAAACCGAAGCTGAGCAGAGGAGGGTCGGTCTGATGGGTTGGAGTGAAGTAATCTTCATGCTCTTCTTGTACAATGTTCTGCATTATGCAGGTATTATACACAATCTCTGTCGTAAAAACGATCTCAAAATCTGATCTAAATTAATTAGATTTATCTTTTGGAATGGCATCAATTATTCATAATACTAAGCCCGAACACTAAATTCTAAAGTTCTTGGCTTCACAGTAAGGTTTTGATTATCAAAAGCATGGCATAACATCTTGCTCCATGCATCCGTGATTGGCCGTCTAATGGCCTCCATTCGCGCCACATGCATCAACCACTGTTTGTATTTGATCAATCAATTGTGTTTACATATGAGCGGTTATATACTATTTCTTCTAAATCATTTCTGTAAGAATGGTGGGCATAGTGTGATATTCGTGAGCAGCAGGCTGGGTCAGTAGATCAGTCTTATCTTCACTGGTCTATACCAGTGACATTGATCAAGTACCACGCTAAATTAGCATGTCATTGTACTATATAGCTATAATCTAACGCTTTTCCTCATGAAAATGAATTTTCTTGGATTCAAGGCTCTGCTATCGCTACTAGACATATTTTTTTTCAATAGAGTATTAGCGACATCTACCCGATATCAGGATGTTTTGAGTTTTTTAAATACGCCCGCACTATTAACAAAAAGTAAGGAATTTTGTTGTGTTGTTCCAACAGATAGTAAGGTGATAGTCAGAGCGACAGACGTCACGACCAGAGGTAAGACCTTTCAGGTCACGTGCAGAGTCGAGGACGAAGAGCTGATTGGATGGTTTGACAAGGAAGGAAATCAGATCACATCAACCAATATTTTTGCTGCTAAATACTATGTACAAAGTGAACCAGATACACCCAATGAACTAACACTATATGTGGTAAACGTGGAGGTCAAGGACGGGGGAGACTATTCATGCAGAGGATCCAAGAATATTGGCAACTTTGAGCTGTACGTTGAGTGTAAGTATTCTGTACTACTGCAGACGATTAATCCGTGAAACACTAATTACTAAATAGTACAAAATAGTGCTAATTAAACAATAGAAAACAATGGAATTTGCATGAAATTTTGCTATATAGTATTACTAAAGTTTCACGGTTATATTGTTTGCACTTTAGTCAAGTCGAAACAATAAAAAAGACAAAAGGAATTAATTGGGTCCAGTAATTAGTAATGTTGACTATGAATCAATAGCTCATCCAATCAGAACGCAGATAGACCACTTGTACTAGTACTTCATTCTACTTTATATTATTAAGGACGTTCGAGGAGAAATGAAGTTGCAATCAGAGTTTTTTAACTTGGCATAAACATACCCCAACATATTCTTATTAAAAAAGTGAAATAATAAATGGGGTCATTGAATTGGGTTTTTTTCTTTTCAAATATGGTTTTCAGCGAGAAAAATATTCGCGCTGTAGTGTAACCTAAGATATCAAAGGAACAGTTCGAAAAAATACTTTCAATTCGTGCTATGCAGTCAAAATGCGTAGGATTCGTTAACAGGTGGAGTTTTTCGTAAATTTTGTGTAAATCATTCCTTCCCAATCAGAATTTTTTAGATTTAGATGAATTTCGTAGATTTTGGTATTATCTATATGTTAAGACAAAGAAAAATGGGGGTCATTGACTCTAAGAGTTTAAAGAAGCGAAAATCTTGTGTCCATGATATTTTGCCCATCAAAACATTCGAATGAGATCATCACGATGAGCGGGCGCGCACGAACTCATGCCTAGAAAAGATGCACTTAAAATAGTACCCGCGAATTCGAATGTCCATGATACTTGATTACATTTTAAAACGTTGTGTGCGGTATTTCTCTGTGTGAGAAGAATATACGACATGAACTAACCCGCTAAATCTCGAAGTATACTCAAAATAATGTGCACTTTCTATCTAAGGGTCAATCCATGGGAGAGGTTTGGGTGGCTAGGTGATGTGATGTCTTTTAAGGTGACAGCCACCACCTCCCTTGCAATCGTTCTGGACTCGTCACTGTTCCCAATTTAGGAAAAAGTGTGGGAATTGTGTCATATGTAAAGTAGTTCCTTAAAGCTAAAAGGGTTGGAGAGAAGTCGAAACGATACAGTGTAAGATCCCTGGTATCGTCCCATGAACCTCTAGCTTTAGTTGCATGCCAGCAGAAGAATAGCAGTGTCCAAGAAACCATGGGTCCAAGTCGAAGTTGGATTTGATGTGTTCCATTACTGTATTTTATTAAGTCCAACTTCGACTAGGAGACATTGTAGAACCCTTTTGGCTTTTGCTTTACTGAAGTAACAACCATAAATAAAACATAGCAAGTCGTAGTATTGCATGTAATAACCTCTTATCAGTACAATTCTAATGTTCATATTTTCTGTACCAGTCTACGTCGTCGAGTTTCCGAATTCTTTTACAATGAACGTTGGTCAAAGTGCAATCATTCCCTGTAAGGGAATTGGCTATCCCAAGCCAGCCAACCGCTGGTACAAGAATTGGCAGTCTCAAGAACTAGGGCGTACCTCAGATGATCGATATGAGAAGCTTGCTAACGGTTCACTTTACATCAAGAACGTCACAGTGGAAGACGCCTCCAACTATACATGTCGGATTTTGCAGTTTGAAGGAAAGAAGGTCGCAGCTCGAGAAGAGCGAAAACACATTCAAGTCATTGTGTATGGTATGTTAACCGTGTCTGTCTGTCTGTCTGTCTGTCTGTCTGTCTGTCTGTCTGTTTGTCTGTCTGTCTGTCTGTCTGTCTAACATCCATTTCATTTGTTTCCAGGTCCCCCAGTCCTTAATAAAAAGAAGTCCACCAATGTTGTATATTCATACCAAGGCAATCCAATTAAAGTCCCTATCTCGTGCAGCTGGTGGGGATTCCCCATACCAAATATGAATTTTACTAAACCGAACCGAGCGTTACTCAGGGATGTGTCACTCAGTGGTAGGACAATTAACGGTTATTTATCAACCACAAATAAACAAGACTTCGGTGTATATATATGTTTTGCATCGAATAAGCTGGGTACAAGACGACACAAGATCTATGTCAAAGAAGCTGGTATGTAACTCTTTTTTGAAATTGGATTTAAACATGAAGAAATAAAAAACGCGTGCGCTTGTGTTGTGCACAGTTATAAAGCGCGCGCGGGGGTAGAACACGAGAAAAGTGTTAGGAAAAACACAACGCATAGCCGATCGATTCTTGATGCCAATGACGAAATATAAAGTCAGCTGTATAGACCCTACACAAAAACATTTGCATGACTTTTTTCTGAAAATCAATAGTTTACCTAATTGGGGAATGGCTTCATTAAATGTGCATAGCTTAAAAATGAAAGGTAATAATTTTATAGATTTGCAAGCAAGCAAAATGTGCCAAAAACATGACGAATCCTTCTAATTTCAAAAAAACTAATAATTTTTCAGGCATTTGTGCGAGAGCAATGAAAGGTTGCTCGATGACTAATGTAAGCCCTGAATGTAAGCGTACTGTTTCATATGCAGGCTATGATGACTATAGGAATGTACTTGAAAGATTTGTTCCTTTCTGTGGCTTTTTGCATAAAGCATTTGCCACTAACCAATCAGAAAGCGAGATTCATAACTGTTATTTTCTAACAATCACTGATATGAAGTATTTAAATATCTAGATGGACCACTCTCTCCTGTTAATATTACATTTTCTACCTATTGTGGTTACATCACGGTGCTCTGGAGCACGCCGTCCTTTGATGGCGGCCTTCCCATCATCCTTTACGACCTTGAGCTAATACACAATGGCAAGAGAGTAGACGACGCATCAGCTGGAAGCACCAAGAGAAGGTTTACATTTAATGGCGGAATCATCAAGCCTAATACTCGGTATACCGTGCGAGTACGAGGAAGAAACAAGGCGAAAGAAGGAACTTGGTATACAGAACACGTCTACTCTGATATCTGTGAGTGTTGTTATGGTAACGATCACCAGTGGCGGGTCCAAGATTTTAAGAGGGGGGGGGGGGGGAGGGGGGTAAATTGGCGCCAATCAGAAAATGCTGGCGCGATCGGCTTCACAAGAGGAGGGTTCAATTTATTCTACTGAGCCTAAACATGATTGGCTTCACGAGATCTCACATGCAAAGAGGACCCCCACCCCCTAGATCCTACGCTATTAATCATGTGATATCTAACCATTCTCACTCGTTTACTTTAAGGTCCTCCACGTGGTGTCAGTATAACCAATCATCAGACAAGACTTAACTCGACACGTTTCACGTTAACCTGGACAGGTCCCCATGACAACGGTGGGGACCCAAACGTTACATACGTCATAGAGTACAGCAAACAAGATGATGACGGCAAGTACGTTTACTGGGTGACGGTAAAGAACATCACGGGAAAGCAGTATAATGTAACGGGACTCCAAAGGGGAAACAAGTATCAATTCCGTGTTGTAGGAGTGAATAGGATGGGACAAAGTGATGCTGGTGAGAAAGAATTTCTGGTTACTGAAAGTGCTGTCACCGATAAACCACCAAGTAAGCAGGACACCTTCCTATTGACTTAATAGCAGTTTTCTTGTGACTGGGAAAAGCTCGGTGCCGTATACGTGTTGATTTCTAGAATTTTGACTGACTGATTTTTTTCTCGCGCAATGTGATTGGTCTGGCAGTGTGGTTGACCTTGGCGGCAACCGTGTGTGATTCGGGCATTTGATTAGATGGAGAGGTCTGGAATGTCATTGGTCTGGGATATGCCTTGCCGTATCACGACCGTGTTCGTGCCGTGAGCTTTTCACAGTCATACGAAAATTGCTTTTTACTCTATCGCCACTAAGCATACACACACACACACACACATACATCCTTTATTATCTTTCCTCAGAAAGGCTTTTTGAAGATAATTACATATAATATAAAAACGAGCATTTGTACTTATCTCTCTTTCTTTATTCATGTTATTATTACCAGCAACAAAACCCAAAGATCCAGAGGGAGAGTTGGTTTACGACTTCAAAGTGAACTGTACTTCACTCGTCATTCAAGTTGATTTGACCATCAATAACTTCCCCAACATCGATCGTGACTCTTTTCGCTTGAGGGATCCCTCTTGTCAACCGTACAAGAAAACAGACAGTCACGTCATACTACGAACAAGACTTGACGGTTGTGGGACAACCAATCAGCATCGCAATTTGTCTGTAACGTACTACAATAGCGTGACAGCTCGCGTTGCTAAGACACCATCAAAGATGCATATTGTGGAATTTCCGTTCAGTTGTACCTTTATCAAGATGAGGACAATAGGAACACCAAGCTTTCAGCCGAGAAAAAAAGTATCAGTTGTTGAAGGTGGGCTGATTGAATGTCAGAGAAAAAGAAAAGACATTTTTTCATTTTTATCGATATACTAAAACAGCCTCTGGTCTGATCTACGTCAGGGCACTCAGTGCTAGCGCACAGATCAAATTGAAATTTGATGGGAGGAAAACCGGAGAACCTGGAAAAAACCCCTTGGATCAAAAAACATACTCTACTCACATGTGATACCGGGTCCAGGAATCGTACCTGAGACCCCAGAGGTTAGAGGCGAGTACCGCTAAGGCAACCTTCTATCCTATACATACACGCTACATGCAGAGTTAACCATACATGTGTTCTGGTCTTGTCTTTTAGAGGGTTTTGGTAATTTCTCGTTTGAGATGAATCTCTACAAGTCGTCTCAGTTCAAAGTTCCATATGACGTGTCCGAGTATCCAGTCAATGTCCCTGTCACCAAAAATTTGTTTGCAAAAACAACATTACTTTCTTCCGATAAAAATCTCGAGGCACTGGCCTACACGTGCATTGCCACTCCCTCCATCAACTCTAAAGATCAATTACAGTACTCGTTTATAGAGAATGGGTGAGTAAAAATATCAAAGTCAAGACCAACATTTAGGATCGAGTTTGTCAAATGCCTAACCAGTACTGAGCTCATCTAATTTTACGTCTATAGTTGTCCCCTTGATAGCACTGTCAAGTTTAAACCAATCCCTGGTGTTGAACAACGATTCCAAATGTTACCTTTCAAGTTTCGAAACACTTCACAGTCAGTTATTTACCTTCACTGTCGCGTGATGGTTTGTCATAAAGATGATCAAGAGTCACGCTGTCGTAAGGGTTGTATACCAAACTCAAGAGGTGCAAGAGATGTAGAGATGTCTCGCCGATCAACTATTCATAGCGTGACGTTAGGACCCGTTCAAGTGTTAAATCAAGGACTAAAAGGTAAACAATTCAATATCCTGAATGAACCTCTGGACTGATCTAAGTCAGGGCACGGCTAACTCACAGATCGAACCCTGAAACAACCTCTGGGCTGATCTAAGTCAGGGCACGGCTAACTCACAGATCGAACCCTGAAACAACCATCGGGCTGATCTAAGTCAGGGCACGGCTAACTCACAGATCGAACCCTGAAACAACATCTGGGCTGATCTAAGTCAGGGCACGGCTAACTCACAGATCGAACCCTGAAACAACCTCTGGGCTGATCTAAGTCAGGGCACGGCTAACTCACAGATAGAACCCTGAAACAACCTCTGGGCTGATCTAAGTCAGGGCACGGCTAACTCACAGATAGAACCCTGAAACAACCTCTGGGCTGATCTAAGTCAGGGCACGGCTAATTCAAAGATCGAACACTGAAACAACCACTGGGCTGATCTAAGTCAAGGCGTGGCTGACTCACAGATCCAAATGAAAGTTAGCTTGTTAGATTTTTTGCGGGATACCAGAGTACCTGGAGAAAAATCCTTGAATCAAGGGAGAGGAGACTTACTCTACTCTAATGACATGCCAAGTCGAACCCGAGATGACCCCAGAGAATGCCATACTGATTTGTAATGTACTAATACCTCGTGAATATTGTATATATATCTTGATAGATGCGAGCCATTCTCCTTCTGAACATACGAGTACGAATATGGGAGTTCTACTAGCAGCTATTTTGGGTACTATTGTGGTCAGCCTCATCCTCTTCTTATCACTTGTTTATGCTCTACGTCACGCAGTCATCCATCAACAACAGAATGTTTTGCTACAAGTACCTACCGAGTCTGACAATCTCTAGAAATGCAACGCTACTCTTCATAACCTAATGATTATTGGATGTCAGTCCTGCCTGGGTCGTCAAGCCTGGTTTACTAGCAGACGCAACTCCATTTACTCACAATGAAGAGAAGCGACGCAAGCGCAAGAGGACGGAAGATTTTTTCTCGCATTGTCTAGCACTCTTGCTAATGGTTTCGTCGACTTGCGTCACTAGTTAGAACCAGGCTTAACTAGCCAATGAATAGGTCAATAAAATGTTGGCGTCAAATCGTAGGTTTATCAATAGAACTTTCCGAAGTAATACAAACTAAAAGTGCATGTCGTCTGACTTTAATGTACAAACATATGAGATTTGTTTAGTTTGTACGAATACCTTACCCAACGTTGCTCATGTTTAGTACAGAAATATTTTTAATGGTATATTAACAATTAAGGATGCTGATTTTTCTAATTTTAAATGCTAAGCAATTGTTAGGTCATTTTCTAGAGTTCTGTGAGAAAAGGAGAATTCATTTTTCAGTAAAACTAATCAAGGAAGAGTGAGCCGTTTTTGACGACTAATTCGAAATGATGATCTATTCGTACTTTCGCTGCAAGAAATCAGTGCTATGTGAAACATCCATCAAGATTCTTAAGTTGATATTAGCAGCGTTTTGCGCGCTAGCCTTGCAACAGCTGTCATTAGCGAATAACGCATCACTCCTAGTATTCTTCGTTTGCACGTTACGTCATCGCGGCCATGTTGGTGCCATTTAACAAAAGATTTCTCATTAGCATCCATTGTTGACGGTACCACAATGGCCGCCATGTTTTTGTCTTTTAACTCTTGGGAATGCTTGCAACCCATCAATAACTGCCGTCACCTAACATATTATATATGATACTGTATTTTATTATAAATACTTCCAATTCGAGCTCGCCTTTGCTTAGTCTTAGCCTCGATTGTGTACACGTACTACGGAACAATACGAGGTAATTAGAATTCCACGGGTTTTGGTCGAATAGCTGAATATCATAACGCATAATAGCAAAGATAACTCGAAACTAGAGTATTAAAGGTTATATTTGTTATTCGATGATAATAAAATAATTCTAACAACACTGAGTGGATAGTCATTTATAAGAAACAAACTGGGTTTATTACAAACAGCTGATGTTAAAGAGTATAGATCAATACATTTTGCGAACTTTAGATATCACTGAATTATAAAACGGTTATTTATATATAAAACAATTGACTTACAAATCTCGCGCGTATTAAGCTAGTCCTGTTAGGTCGTGTTTTCACTGATACTTCGTATTAACTGGTAAGCTTTACTTTACATGACTGACATTCATGTCCTATTGGTGCATGACAGTCTTGTGCAGTCTAGTAGCTTATTCCTGGATCAGTGATGTTCCAAAATGAACCAAGCAATATGACTTTACCAAGGAAACGGTATGTTTGACTGAGTGTTTCAGCTAAATTACATTTTGCTTTATCTTGTAGTTATAGGCTTACGATGTGGGACCCAAAATTTAGTATTTGAAATAAGTGATGGCCAGTCCCAGTACAACACACCAAAAACTAGCAGAGAGGGCATGAGCCGAGTCGTACGCTGCAATACAATTAAGATAAAACATATATAAACAAATAAAATCAGTCAACGATCGCAGCTTAGCACTAATAAACTTGTGTATGAGAGCAATAGTCCCCTTCACGATTCCCTACGCCATCTTGAAAGGTAGCCGGGCCTTTGTATCGAAGCGAGACGAAGGTGAGCTTGCAATGATCGAGACATGTGAATAATTGTCCAAGGTGTTAAAAAAAGGTTTCTATTATTGCAAGCTCACCGTCTGTCTCGCTTTGATGCAAAGGCACGGCTACCTTTCAAGATGGCGCAGGGAATCGTGAAGGCGATAATTTTAGGTCATCCGAGCCACGCGAACGTCTAACTATTCGGAGATTTTTTACATCGAAGTGAGCACTTTCTACTCAGATATCAATCTTATACTCAGAGTCCTCCAGCGCCTTCCTGCCCAGTTGTCGTCAGCGCCTGGTAAGACTCTAACCGCTACCAGCCCGCTGACCAAAAAGCCGGAAGATTCTGGGCTCGAGATTGCCTAGATATTTATCGATCCTGATTGTTGGTCCGACCGAGGCTTGAACCAGGACCTCTGTCATAATTCGGAATAACTTACCATTTGGTGCAACGTAGTAAATGACATAGGTCGGCTCGCTTCGTTGGTCTTGCATCGTCATGGCGTACAGTTCAAATCGATAAGTGACATTCTTTCTCAGACCCCCAATCCGCTGTACGCGGTCAGTGCTCGAGTAAACCTTGATGTGGCCTGGGAATAGACATAACCAATAACAGTAAGTAATCACAAACAAAGGAAGCCCAAAAATAACAAGTATGGGGAAATGCTATCGGCCAATTTAATAATTGTCATAACCCTTTTTTAAAATCTGGATCATAAAATAACTATTTAAAATCTCGCATTCTGATTGGTTGGGAGCGCGGTCATAATGAGAGCACACAGCACGCGTGCGCACTTTCTGTTTTGTCATTCGTTTTCAAAACAAAGGCTATCATAATTTTTATTTCATGAAAGAAATTAAAGAGTTGGTTGCTAAGCAATGCGCAGTTATAAAGCCACTTGGGGGTTAACACTAGCGTCGTGCTTCTCCTAACACTTCCCTCGTAATATACCTATGCGGGGTATTTTTCCATATACGCGAGCGCTGACAAAAGTATCGCGTGCTCCAATTTGAAAACGAGGTATTTTCTAGCAAGACTATTACGCGCGCTATTCAAAACACATGCAAAACTTTGAAAATTATGTTAACGAAGGAATACTTTTAAGTTTCTTTTAGTTGGGGAGCAGGATAACAGACAAAATCTTTTCTTCAAGGGCTTTAGGAATCATCTTTAACTCTATGGTTTCTAATAGATTCTTACCACATTGCCCAAAACTGCCTCGTTTTCATGCCTGCGCCTGCGATATTCATGAAAGCGCTCGCGCATCTCGAAAATGATCTATTCCTGCGTGCTTTATAACTGCACAAAGCATACGCACGAACGCTGTCTATTTCTTCATTGAATCTAATGTTCATTATTTACCTATCCCTTCATAGTCATCTTTCTCTTTCACTATCGTCAAATACCAATAAATACCCTCCTGACCACCCGCGTTTTCTGGAAGTTTCCATCTCAAGTCAAGAAACGTTCGATCGAGGGTTTGTTCCACAGGTGAGAAAACAATCGGTCGTTTGGGAATACCTAAAATTAATAACCACAGTTTGTTAAGGTTGTTTTTCGCACAATCATCCCTTCATCATCATAATAACCCATGATTGGTTATTCTCGCATGAACATCCCTTCATCATCATCATAACCCATGATTGGTTATTCTCGCATGATCATCCCTTCCTCATCATCATAACCCATGATTGGTTATTCTCGCATGATCATCCCTTCATCATCATCATAACCCATGATTGGTTATTCTCGTATGATCATCCCTTCATCATCATCATAACCCATGATTGGTTATTCTCGCATGATCATCCCTTCATCATCATCATAACCCATGATTGGTTATTCTCGCATGATCATCCCTTCATCATACTTACAGCTGCTGTTTGTCCTGAACACAACAATGGCTTCCTGTCCAGCACCCTGTCTGTTCATGGCACGTATGAATACACTATACTCCGTATTTGCTGTAAGATTAAAAATCTTCCATTCGGGATACGAGTCATTGGTGTTGTACTTCACAAGTGGCTGATTACTGAATCCAAGGACGTAGCGTTCAATCTTGGTAATGTAGATAAAACTAACATCAGAATACCGTATGACAAACGACACTATTTCTATCAAGAGTGGTGTACTCTGTTACCTCTGGGTCATGTGAGTAGGGTTTCTGGGGTTTCTTTCTTAAGATTCGAGGGTTTTTCTCCGGATTCTGGTTCGATCTGTGAGTTAGCCGTGCCCTGACTTAGATCAGCCCAGAGGTTGTTTCAGGGTTCGATCTGTGAGTTAGCCGTGCCCTGACTTAGATCAGCACAGAGTTTGTTTCAGGGTTCTATCTGTGAGTTAGCCGTGCCCTGACTTACAACAGCCCAAAGGTTGCTTCAGGATTCGATCCGTGAGTAATCGAGTTCAGAATTTCTTTCAGGGTCAGGTATCAACGAACGAGTTGAAAATTACGTACGTTCTAAACTAATTACTAAAATTCAACAATATTCGCCGGTCGCTCGACCATTCGCATCGCGCTAACCTCTATGTTCAAGTGTAAGATCAGTGTACTAAAAATTGCATGTTGATTACCTCCATCCCACCGGTGTTGTCTGGCGGATTCCACGTAATACTGGCTCGGTCACAAGTCGAATCTATCTGGATATTAGTTGGCTTTTCCGGGGGCGCTGAAAATAATAAGTTTTTACTTACATTATTTTCTTTCTTTTACATACCATCACCATTTCCGTATGCGTAGGCAAAGACATGGCGGCCATCATGTTTGTCATATTAACAAAGGAAGATAGTGTTGCATATTTGTAATACGACTTGCAACCAAAAAGCGCGTGTATAATAACTCTTTATATTAAAAAACAGCTATAAATTTCGCATTCTGAATGGTTGGGAGCGCGTGCTTTATGAGAGCACACAGCACTCGCCCGCACATTCAATTGCGCCATTCCTACCTAACATAACGGTTATTGTAATTTGTATTTTATAGAAGAAATAAAAAACTTGCTTGCTGTGCTGTGTGCAGTTATAAAGCACTTGGAGATTGACAGAACACTCGAGAAGTGTCGAGAAGCACACTTCTCTAGTGTTCTGCCAACCCCCGCGTGCTTTATAACTGCACACAGCAATTCATATTATTTTATATCTTCAATATATGCGTGTTTATTGACAATTGATTGTTTGCAATCACTTTCACGAGATTTAAAAGACAAATAAACGACGGCCATGTTGGATGATTTAACAAATAATGTTATAATTAAATATATTGATTAAACATGATTTTTCCATTTCATTTCAGTATCCTTAATCCTATTATAGACCTCTTTAGCTTGCTTGTAGCATATTCTTACTTCATACACGTATCATTCTGCTGCGTATCTTTTCTTTGTCTTTGTTTGTTTTTTGTTTGTTTGTTTTTTTGTTGTTTTTGTTTTTTGTTGTTTTTGTTTTTTGTTGTTTTTGTTTTTTGTTTTTGTTTGTTTGTTTTGTTTTGTTTTTGTTTTGTTTTTTGGCTTTCTTCGCATGAGAAGACACATGAATATGGATACAATTCAAACGAAGAATCATATTCTCAAGAGATTGACACGTGGTGTGTATAATAAGGGACGAATGTGTTACTTACTTGCATGCTTTATAAAAACAGTGTAGTTGACCTCACCATAGATATTACTGCCGATACAACTATAAGGCCCAAAATCTTCCCAACTGTACGTCCACACGTATAATGTTGCCTGATCTGTGCCGTTAGTCAGTTCGTAAAACCCACGCCAGATTGTCACGTTGGCCTGTGGCCAACTGACAAAGTCACAGTTAATCTTAAGTGGTTTTGGATTGCCCACATATGAGTAGATCACCTTAGGACTTCCTTGATCGTTGACATATGGCTTGTCTGTAAGTACAATCAGATTTATTCGTACGAAGCAACTAAATTATGGTGTTGGTTTGCCATGTCATAAATTTACCTTTAGTGAACACTGCGAAGGTTTGATTAACAACAATGACATCGCCATTAGAGTCCCTTGCACTGCTCCAAGCTTCACAAGAATAGTTGCCCAAGTCATGTACCCGGATTAAAAAGGACCTAATGAAAGCCTCTCCTGGTTTCGCCTAAGGAACAAAGTAATGTTGGTCATTCGACAGTGCTTCCCGTTAGCGGGTCTGGGATCGTGCAAATTTCCATCACGACAAAATAGGTTCATTGTGGACGTCAATCAAAGTACTTCCATGACATTGTCCAAAACAACTTTTTCATGCATGGGTACGTGCCTATGAATGTCATGGAAACGCTTTGATTGGTGTCCACCAAAACCTACTTAATCTAGGCGACGATTATCAGAACAAGTCAGAGCTGACTTACGTCTAGTCTGGGATGAATCCTGCCATCTTTTCTGATGACGACGGTTGGCTTTGGATAACCACTTGCTTTACATGCAATGGTGTATGCCTTAAACAGCTCAGGATAATACACCCAAGGAAACTGTGGATCGGTAATTTTTGGTGCTTCTGATGTACACAAAAGAAGTATCGTATGAGTTCATCAATCATTCCAAATAACAAGACACAGTGGCCATGTTGGTTGATTTAACAAAAGAATTCATTCACAGCTCTTTTGTTAAATTCAAGATGGCAGCTATTCGTCATATGCAAACAAATAATAGTGCAGGTCAAATTGTACAAACAATTTTATCGATACCTGTGGGGTGATCTAAGTCAGAACACAGTTTACTCACAGCAGAATAGTTCAAATAGAGGTTTGGCACCATCAAGTGCCGGCAGAACAATAAAATCCTTTATTTTCTGGGGGATTAAATACTCTTTTCATGTTAAACGATTGTACGTATAGTTTCTGCCATCCAACATGGCTGCCGTCACTTGATGGTGCAAAACCCGTCTGTTTTTTCTTTTCTTGCGGAGGGAGAAAAAAAAGGAAGAACCGGGAGAATAAACTATTGTCTCAAGCAGGAGACTTAACAAATTCTAATCACATGGTAAATACATGTCCAGGAATCACATCCAAGACCTCAGAGGTGACTTGACTTGACTTGCACAGTGCGTAACGAGATTAGAGAGCGTGCAGTACAACACTTTCCAAATCCCTGATCATTATACTACATCCTAGAACCGCAAAAATCAACTCCTAAATTCCAATTCGATCATGGAATGAGGGCCACAGGTTTGCAAGCCACTGGCTATTATTTGTGCTACCCTCGTGAAAAAAAAAAAACGTTAATAGTCACGTGATATGTTACTATCAACTCAACTTACCATAAACGTCTAAAATTTCAGCAGAGGCAGACACATGAGTTTCTCCTTGAGTGACGTTACACGTCCACACCCCTTTGTCAGATCGTTGAACATTATATATGTAAAGTACATCGTCCTCTATATGATAACGTGGATCGAAGGTGGATACTGCTTGGTTCGCGGGATTCAACCAATTAATTTTGGGTTTGGGTGAGCCGTCCACTACACATTTGAAAGACGTATTATAACCAACGGTCACGTAGCGCTTCTCTGGATGTGGCGGGACCAGAATCACAGGCGGCACTAATAAGCAAACAAACATTATCAACTAGGCGACCTTCAAAGCGACCACCATCATATTGGTGATCAAACATAGCATGCTGTGGCTGACTAGGGGGGGGGGGGGGGGGGGATGTGAGATCATGACTAACACGATTACACTTGGTTAACTATAGGTATACTGATATTTGTGCTGTTGTATCTAAGAAAGATACTATGCACTTTTTTCAGATCCGTAAAACACCGCTGTATAACTTGATTACGTTTGCTCAGGATTAGCCTCGTATCAGTATCTTATTATTCACAAATACCAGCGTGCAAGAATGTACAACTATTTTCTTCCATCATTTGTGGGAAATACATCTTCGGGAACCCAGGGGTGTATTCTGGTAGCGAACTGTTAATGAACTCTCCCTCCCCATTTCCCAGTCCTTGATTGTTATTATATACTTACATGTAGGAATGACTTCGATCACTGCATCTTTTTCTGAGCCAGACTGCTCAATATGACACTTGAATTTCACTGCATCGCTCGTCTCCACTCTTTTTATCCTGAGTGATCCACTTGCTAGTTTCTCATATCGAGAATTACTGACTGTTTGTAATTCGACGCATTCTTCTCCTTTATCGTCGCACTTGTACCACGTGATAGTTGGGCGAGGTCCTTCACCGATCACATTAACTTCAATCACAGCAGATTCGTACAGTCGAAGGTATTGTACAGTTTTCAAAGGATCTTTGAATTCAACTGGGAACAAAAACAGTTCATTTTAATATTGCTATTAAATGCTACTTGTAACTATATACACTCCGTACAATCCACACAAACTGAGATCGAATTGGTCCATGGCAATTTCATTCATTGCATGTATCTAGCGATGCAACTCGCTTTGAATTCAACTGGGAACAAAAACAGTTCATTTTAATATTGCTATTAAATGCTACTTGTAACTATATACACTCCGTACAATCCACACAAACTGAGATCGAATTGGTCCATGGCAATTTCATTCATTGCACGTATCTAGTGATGCAACTCGCTTTGAATTCAACTGGGAACAAAAACAGTTCATTTTAATATTGCTATTAAATGCTACTTCAGTAACTATATACACTCCGTACAATCCACAAAACTGAGATCGAATTGATCCATGGCAATTTCATTCAATGCATGTATCTAGTGATGCAACTCGTTTGCACACTTGACATTTCCCAGAATACCTTTTGGCCTCAGCTTCTATGTTCTAAGTTTCGAACCCAACAAAGCTCTTGCGATTAAATGATAATATGGACTCATGTGAAAGGTATATTGTAAAGAAAAACAATTATTGGATGAGGTTAAGCAAGATATCGTAAATTATCAAGACCAAGGCCGTGTTATCTACAGAAGCCGTATGCTGAGGCGAATGAAGCAGCTGAGTTCTGAGTAATTTTACGATATCTTCAATATTTGTTTTAATATACCGTTTGTAAATAAAGAATAAATCTTTTATTTTGCTTTCGAAAAAAATATAGTAAATCTATTATTTCAATCTGCACATTGTAAAGTGGAGTGAACCTGACATGATAAATGTATCATCTTGAAAACCCTGATCGATATATTAAACTTATTTTCTACTAATAATATCAGTTTATTTATATGATATGCACCGGTTTACTTACACAAAATCGAAAGAGTGAAGGTTTTTTTATTTCCAGATGTTGCTCGACATTCGTAGACTCCGTGATCTACATCCTGTGTTTTACTGATTTTCAAGGTATGTCTGTCGCCTTCGCTCTTGTAGTTGATCCTGTCATCGACCTTGGTCGTTATTTTTCGAGCATTATTTCCTGTTTTGTACCATCCTTCAAATGTCTCACCGTCAGTGATGGTACATACTACAGATATTGTCGTCCCCACTCCTATCATTTTGCTTTCTAAATTAACCGTGACTGTACATTCTGCATACGTAGAAAAAAATAAAAATATCAATTATAAACTGCCTGCAAAAATCAGCTCAGCCATGAACAAGGATCTTGGCAGAATGGAATTCCAACAATCTTTCTTCATCAGCTGTTCTAGCTTTTCGTACTTTTTTTAATTTTTCTACATCAGGTCAATCAAGACTTCAACCAGAATCTGTACATGTGCTATAATCCACATCTTATTGTCATTTGTAGCATTTTTGGGAGGAATTTTAACATTTTTGATAAAATCATTCATGCTTTACTTTTTGTATTCAAATTTGCATTTTTTTAATGTATCAATACTATTACATAAATATTTCTGTCTACTCGTTAAAATCACTACAACACAACCTACAACTGCAGTTAATCTCAAAAAGGCGATTCGATTTTTCATGTTTATAGTAATAGAATAGTTTCAAAGTTAATCAGTACTTGTTGCGTGATTCTTACCTCCCAAAGCCACAAAACTGGCTACTACAACCAACAGCAGCACTGGAAACCTTTGCATCTCTCTTATTCGCTAAATAAATAAACACAACGTACAGTTATCATCAATACCACTGGAATATACTTACAACCAGCACCATGCACGATAAATGTCGTATTTACATTCGTATTTACGTAGTTTATGTGACTCAAATACCTCATGTTTGCATTCATTATGCTTAATTTATCAGGATTGTTAGATAACCCGAATTTAGCGGCTTTTGATAGTGGTGTACTCAAAACTGCGCAGTTTTAGTATCAATAACGGGCTTTAAAATGTTGCTGTTAGGTTTTCGTACCGAAGAAGAGTTTGTAGAACTCGTGTTTTGACCGTCTTTGTTCGCTATCCGAGGGTAAATGTTATATACTAATATTAATCATGGTAGTTAATATTTTCATCAAGGTTAGTGCATACCTGAGATAGCTTCCCTTTCGACGGTTTGTAGTTTAAACCAGTCACCACAGCTCTCTTGTGTATCTCAACCAAGTCGATGAGCGATCTTTAGTTGTTAAACTTAATTTATGAAATCACTTTACTTTGGAGCCAAAACTATGGATCACTCAAAGGCGTCGAATGATTCACTCGGCTGCACATGTGACTTCACAAAACCGAAAAACTATACCAATCACGTGATCTTTCTTTAGGCATAAAAGACACAAAGATACTGAACAAAGAAACGCACCAAAATGAACGTGGTCTATTGTTCTTCAGGAACGATTCTTGTTTTCTAATGAAAATTGATTGATAAGTTAGTCCAGTAAGAACTTTAGAAGAACGTTGGCCGAAGTCTAAAAGATCTTGACTTCCCTTCACACTCAGCCATAATGATAACAATGATAAATCATTGATAAACGAACCGATTTGACTGTTTTTTCACGACTAAACGAATCCAAAATGTCCGATGAAGATTTTCAGCGATAATTTGAGAAGTCAAAAGTGTTGATGCGAGTGAAAGTAAAAAAGAATGTTATAAAACCAATTCACAAATTTCTCCTTCAAAAATGCGTTAATAATTCATACATAAATATTCAATATTAATGAATCATTTGGCCACTCTGGTTGGCATAGGAACACATAGATCCATGATTAGTCATAGCAAGATTTAGAGGGGAAATTGTTTTCGTATTAATAACAGTGTTGATAAAAATGAAAATGCTGCTTTCTGCGTTCTTTCTCCCTCGGTTACGGGTTCAAGATGCGAGTTTTTCCCTCCTCATTAATACCGGTAAAACTATCGCAATCGGCAGAATAACAGTTTTATTTTTAAAATGAAACCGTGTTAATTGATATGCCAATACGGATATTACTCAGTTATTGCTGCACACTGCAATAATAAAGTCTCAGTGTTATTTCTGCTTTGGATCTCGTTTGACAGCCAGTTTTTAAGCCGATAGTATCGAAAACAAATGATCAACATTGACTGCATAAAGTAAAATTAAACATTGACATGCGTGTTAAGGACCATTTTGTTTTTGTTTTACTTAATTATATCATTCGAATCACACTGTATCATTAAACATGAACGTATATATACATATAAACATGTCTGTTTTCTATTTTATTGTTACAATCGCCCAAAAACCTGATTCGTTGATCACAGCGATTGTCAGTGATGTTTTCATTTGATCGCTGCGATCGCTGCACTTCATGGACAGCAGATCTAGAAAAGCATTATTCTGTCCTTCTGGCTTTATTTCAATAAAGACGTTAATAATCAAGAATATTGCTTCCCCTACGGTGGCCCATACTGTCATGCACGGCAAATCAAAATTTCCACGGCACTACACAATTTCACTCACGGCAATATACACAAAGCCGCGGCACAATACAGAATTGAATCCTTTCAGAGTAACACAAGGAACCCAATGTTTAAGATGACAGGGGGTACAATATTGTCGACAAAATCTTCCTCACCCTTGTAGCCCCCAAAGAAGCGCGATTGAATGGCGCCATTTTGTACTATTTGTGGCAATGAATTTATAGAAGAGAAAGATCGTTTTTGCACACCCTGTGGAAAAGGTGAGATTCTATTTCCTAAAATTAAATTAAATTTCATTAATTTGAACAATTTTTTTTCACTCATACCATTAAACTGCTTCGAAAAAAATCATTTTTGGAAACATGCTGAATAATAAGCTTCAGTTTACTCATAATAAAGATTTCAAAACCTACTAATCCGTCAATACATCTGTTATGTTAGCCGAAATCGATTTGGTTTATATACATGTAGTAACTAATGTTTATATTTCTGCATTTGGCAAAACATTCATTTCAGAAAACTTCGCAGAGAATTCAGCCGGATAATCCCTCGGTAAATGTATAAAATAAGCAAGTAACTGAATGACAAGATAAATTATAAAATATATAACAGTTTTAATGCAAAGACTTTGTATAAAAGGAATTCGGTATTCTCAAAAAATTAGTTGTTTCGGTTTTTTATTTGAAATTAGTACTTGTTATTTGAAATAACTTAAAGACAGACAAAGGTAAATAATTGTATTTTTATTAGTAACTATTATTCTGTACATTTGAGCAGCGTTATGAGAATAATATGTTCGAAGAATATTTTTAAGAATGTTTCTATACAGTATTTATTTAGAAAATTACAGCATTTAGAAAAAGCGCTTTGTTACCAAAACAATTACGAAAAAACAGCAATGCACCGTAAAGGACGAAGGGACACAGTTTAAACGGTTAAAAAATCAAGGAGTTAAATCACGTATCTTTGAAATTTCTCTTTTTTATGCTTACATCAGATGATCAGTATATGGTCGTATTTATATATCTGGTTATGTATATTTTGTTTGTCAAGAGTTTACATTACATAAGCTTTCTAAACAATTCTCTTCCACTTCATCGAAGTCGGAAGAAACACACAACTGAACACAGCGGTTCAGTGGTTGAAAGATGCTCGCGCATCTGTCCCATTCCTTATTAGGACCATGACGTCACTGGGTTACCAGAGGAATGTTATTGATAGCAGTAGTGTTACCAAGGTGAAGCTGATTGACAGCCCACAGGAACTGCTTAACTGCATGGTAAGAACTGTAAGAGACAAGACATGGTTTGTTAGTATGATGTACTGGATTAAAACTATCCCTCATGAGCCACGTTCGATATCAGTTTGAAATTCAGACTCGCTCGATTACGAGGCTTTAGCCTTATAATACTTCATATATTGTACGAACACGTGATAACCAAATGCATTTATTGGTAGGAATAATAATGTACCACATACGACATTCCTACCTTTCTGCAATTTATGAGAACATTTTGGTAGAATAGATAGTCAGTTACTAACACAACAACGTTATAATCAACTCTACAGCACTTCTTAAAATAAATGTGATAAACCCCCGCGTGCTTTGTATATTTGCATACCGCACGCGCGCACATTTTTTTATTTCATCAAAATCTACTGATCCTGTTGAGGTTTATTCCGGAGAGCCTCGGTATTGCTATAATTTTAATATCGTAAACGTGGCCTATTCCACCAATAAAGTGAAGTCGTAAAAAGGTCTGTTTTACAATAACTGACAAATTTCTTGCGCACGCTGATTGGTTATTTTTCATCATCAATAAGAGGACGGCGCGATATGATGAACCTGATGTCAACGAGTGGGCGCTCTTTCCTTTGATTGTTTTGATCCGCACTAAAAACGATACGTTTTTAGCGTTTTATATATGTTATTATATTGACATCAGTTTTTTATGTGTCTGTCCTCTTATTGACGATAAATTTCGTCATCACATTGTCAAGGTAGTCTGGGATCCACTCGGCTATGGCTTGTGGATCCACACTACTTTGACAATGTGATAACGCAATTCGTCAATAAGATGATAGACACATAAAAAATGATGTCAATTTGTTAAATTATCTCAGTTATCTGTTTGTTAGACCAACCTTCTTTAGCGGGTACATGGTAAAGACCGGTGGCAGGCACACTCCATCCTCCCTGATTATACGCATACACATCGATTTCATAATGCATCCCAAACTTTAAGTTATCCACGTAGAACTCCGTTACTCCTACAAAAAAGTTGAAGATGTAAATTAAATTATAAAATCGGCCCTAAATGTCTTGGTATTTGACTGACCTGTCTCTTCTTTCTTGATAGGAAAGGGCCCGTCCTCAAGGTCCTCAGATACAACCACCTGATATCGTACATTAGGATCCCCTCCATTTTTCTGTGGTTCGTGCCACCTCAAAAAGAACGCTGTATCTTCGATCATTTTTTGTCTCGGATGCCACAGTATCGGATGGCCCGGTGCACCTGAAATAGAAGTTTTAATATTCTTGTTCAACAACAAAATCATTTAGACGATATTTTTGGAATTTTGTTTTAATGGAAGTAGGGACAAGGGGGTAGACAAGAGAGGTCCTTGGGATCCCCTGGGGATAGACACGAGAGGTCCTTGGGATCCCCTGGGGATAGACACGAGAAGTCCTTGGGATCCCCTGGGGATAGACACGAGAGGTCCTTTGGATCCCCTGGGGATAGACACGAGAAGTCCTTGGGATCCCAAGGGGATAGACACGAGAAGTCCTTGGGATCCTCTGGGGATAGACACGAGAAGTCCTTGGGATCCATGAGGGATATACAAAAGCAGGGGCGGCGGAAGCTGAAAAATTTTGGGGGGGCACTCCAATATTTCACGGTACCTTGAAATGACCCCCCCCCCCCCTCCCTGTTTAGCTTGATTACAAACGTGTATGTGTGATATTTCAATCAGTAACATTTTGCGCGCATTAAACCACTTGCAATTGTGCTGAGAGACACAAAAATAATGCAAGTCGTCGCTAGATATATTGTATATTTTTTAGATACAGAAAATTATGTAATATCAAAATAATAAATAATGGTAATCATAACCAAATCTCATGCGTTTTTTTTTTGTGTGTGTGAGGCATTATATTCTGGGGGGGCCAGGCCCCCCCAAAAAATCTAGTGGGGGGCCAGTGCCCCCCCGGCCCCCCCGCCTCCGCCGCCCCTGAAAGAAGTCCTTTGGATCCTCTGGGGATAGACAAGAGAAGTCCTTGGGATCCCCTGGGATAGACACGAGAGGTCCTTGGGATCCCCACTATAGCATGCATAGGGTGACGCTAAACATCCGTTTTTGTTTGTTATGACAATTGCTGATGACTCCGTAAAATGGCGGTGCCAACCCAACTAAAGAAAGATATTACCAATATAATAAGATATTACTGGTTTACTCACAGTATTCCTTGGTTGTGACGGTAACGGTCTCGTAATCTCCGACGCCCATCACGTTTCGAGCTTGTATTTGAATGGTGTACGAAGTAGCAGGTTTCAGTTCTTCTATAAAGTATTGCGGGTAGGTGTCTTCAGTGTTCCACCGCTGGTTACCGAAATTCAGTACGTAATGTACTATAACCATGCCACCGTCATCTTTCGGTTCGTCCCATGTCAACATCACTGAATCGCATGTGGCATTAGCTACGACATTTGTTGGTCTCGTTGGAGGTTCTACAAACAAAAACACTCAGTCTGACTCAAGTCAGATTGGGAGATTCAAATCTTTTCAAATATTTCGAGTGTATATGGTCTGAATGCGTATAGCACTATTTAACTCGAATGCAGACTTCAAAGTCAAGTTAATACGGCATGTTAGTCGGTCTGTAAATAATGAGTTATCATGCATCTCTGTGTGATCCTTACTTAGTCTTAACGAGTCTAGCACCATTTAACCCAAATACCACCACTTTAAAGTACTTCAAGTTAGTCGGTGCGTAAATGATCAGTGAGAGGCTTTATTTTTATCCAATCCTGTATAGACCTCTTGCAGCACTTTGGAACGCAGCTCAATCTGAGGGGACAAAACAATACGTTCCAATTCTCAGGAGATTGGAATTCTTTTGTTTTGTTTCCCAGATCGAGCTGCTTTGACGTCACATGCAAGGGGTCTATATCCTAAGAATCGTGCGTTCTGATTGGCTGCGCAAGCTCGCAGTATATTTCTCACAGCGCTCTGTATATTCAAGATCTCAGGCACAGTTTATCCCGACCGTACTTTAGGAAAATAACCTCTATATTACATGTATGTCATTCTTACTTGCATGTGTCAATGAAACCGTCACGTTTTTGGACCCATGAACATTCCACGACCAGCAGTAATACTCTCCGAAATCTTCCAGCTCATTTGTGATGATGTCAAAAATAGCCACTTCCGTTCCATTGGCAATTTGGATGTTATCAAACCATATAGTCACGTTTGGAAATGGGTAGCCTTCGAAGTTACATCTGATGAAGACCGGTTTGGGGTTACCCAGATACGAGTACACAGTAAGCGGAGTTCCCTTCACGTTCATTTTTGGAGCCGCTGTAAAAAAAACACACACACTTATTAATGATAAGTACCAATTCCCCATTATCAAATAACAAGTATAAATCTAACCTTATGATTGGTTGGGGCGTGCTTTACGATAGCACATAGTGAAAAATGTCTGCGCATGCTCTAAGTTCGTATGCAAATTAGTCGAAACATCTTCATGCTATTGTGAAAATATGTAAATTTGACTTTCAAACATGCCTGATAAATTGGACTTCACAAAATGCCAAAACTTATGCTTGAAACTTAAGGCTTTTATTGTCTCACTCAAACTCTTCTAAATTCTTAGAAAACGTGCTGAAATTCACGAATGCGCAAACGTTTTTCTCAAAAGTCGCACACAGATATCTAAATATCTACTTACACTCAATATACAATCCAATGGTCTCCTGTGCTACAATGACGTTACCGTTTTGATCACGTGCACCGTTTGTTGTTTCGCATACGTATTTGCCCATGTCTTGCATGGTTGCTTGATTGAATCTTATAACACTACGTCTACTGTACAGCTATTAAAATAAATATATTAATAAATCAATAGAAATAATAAACCCGTCACTGAGATCGAAGCTGAGATACTTACTTGCTGTCTCATGACGTAGCGTCCATCACGCAACCATCTGACCCTAGGCAAAGGAGTGCCATCAGCAACACAGTCTAGGGTCGCTCGTTCGCCTTGCTCCACAACCACATCATACAGATATTTTGCTTGAAGTGTTGGACGAACTGAATAAAAGAAAAAACAAGTCATTTTTACAAGAACTAACAAATTTCGCGTGCGCTGATTGGTTATTTTTTAACATCAATGAGAGACAGATGAAGCTGACGTCAACGAGCACACGCTCTTTCGGTTGGTTGTTTTTATCACTAAAAACGAGGAATTTTTATCGTTTTTGTTATTGTGGAAAACAAATTTACGTCAGTTTTTTGTATGTCTGTCCTCTTATTGACGATAAATTTCGTAATCACATCGTCAAAGTAATATGCGGATCAGTATGTTTAGACACATAGACACATAAAAAAACTTATGTCAATTTGTTAAATTTACCATATAATTAGAAATGATAAGTCCTATGCAAATCTGAACGCCGTTGACTTTAAAAAAACAAGCACCCGAATTAGAAAGAGCAAGCAGAGATAAGTATTTTGAGAAGATTTTTTTTAGAAAGCAATTGAATTGCGTTTGAGGTTGAACCGTATATCACGTGATACTGACTGTGCACAATGAACCAAAGTATGGCTGAAAATGCTCATTTCCTTAATATTTTCATGTATGAACATTTTGAAAGTGAAAACTTTCTTTCAATGACCAAAAACCATGGGAATAAAATATTTCCGCGCAGATAAAGTTATGTTACTAGATGATAAATAAGAAAGCATCAAGAAGGGCAATTTCCTTTTCAATAAACAATTAATATTAATCATATAGGATTAATTAACAAATAATAACTATTTTAGAACGATTTAGGGGAAAAACTCCCATATTTCCTACTACTGTGAACAAATGGAGCAACTTTTCCTTTTCTGTCATATAAAATGGATAAAGTTGCACAAAAATCTAGAACAGTAGGTTTCCCAACCATTTCGCTCCATTAACTATGCTATAAATAGTTTTTTTTTTGCTTTGACGACCTGATTCTGGCTTCCGGTCAGTACACTTTCAAGAGCCCACGATTTGACTAATGAGTAGTTTCTAGGAACTAGTAAATATATATGATCTTTTAAAATGGAAGTATGGCCTTCCCCATGCCCTCCTCAGTCAGTCCCTACACAGGCAACCCATTTTTTAAATATTTACCAAACACGTCTTTGATTTCGGCAGAAGCATTAACAGTAAATTTCTGTACGTTGGTAGCAATACAAGTCCACCTCCCCTTATCATTGATCTTTACATCGGTAATGTAGAGGTACTCGCCATCTATAGTGAATCGTGGATTGAAGGTGTCTACTGGCTTTAATATAGGATTCAACCACTGATATGAGGGCGGTGGGTACCCTGAGGCACGACAATGGAATGTAGTGTTAAAGCCGACAGTTAAATATCTTGAAGCTGGTAAAGGCACTTGTATCATCACTGGGGGCTCTGAAAAAAAAACACAGAATATGTAAAAAAAGATTTACTGTCGAACACGTGATCCCCTCAATAGCATT
This sequence comes from Actinia tenebrosa, assembly GCF_029948245.1. NCBI lineage: Eukaryota > Metazoa > Cnidaria > Anthozoa > Actiniaria > Actiniidae > Actinia > Actinia tenebrosa. The sequence continues at coordinate 11,221,372 of NW_028292569.1, forward strand.
TGTAACGATTGCGCATTTGAAGGCAAATATCTCATCCGTATTGATTGAATTTGTAAATGCTCTTTCAAAATTGTCATACTGATAAACACATGCCCTTTAAAGATACGATTCATACTAGAGACACTACTGACAATAACCATTGTTTGTACGATTTTTAATCCGAGAAGAGAATCAATTACCGAGGGCACAATTACATGTTACCGCGAGTAAGAACAGAATATTTTAGACACTCTAACGTCAAAACATGCTCCTTTATTTTGCTTAGAATTTGTACTTAGTACATTACAACTTATTTTTTATTTTATTCATCATTCATTAATTATGATCATTAAAACCCCTTACCGAAGGTTATGACTTCAATCTTTAGTTCCTTAGATCGTCGTTTGTTATCTTGGGAGATTTTCAAGCTGAAGTTCCCTTTATCGGCGACTTCAACATTACTGACGAGTACAGTGCCATCGGACTGAGCGCGATAGCGACCTGTGTTAGGGTTGAATGGCTGGTTGTCCTTCTTCCATTCAAATTCAGGGTTGGGGTATCCATATACTCCGATTACGATCTTGTCGTTAGTGCCAATGCGGAGGAATTGTTTTAATTCAACATTGTTTGAACTGACTGAAAAAAGGTTGCATAAAGGTAAGAAGTTTGATCAAATGATATATTCACCATTAATATTTTTGTTCTTACATTCTATTTTCAGAGTAAAGGGTTTGTTTCCTCCCAGGTCACCTCTACATGTGTAGACACCGCCATTGCTGACTTTTGCATTGGATATAACTAGATTATATTGTGTATCACTGATTTTCTCCACATGAACCGAGGCAGCTTTATCCATGGTGATTCTACTATTAGCGAATTCCCAAGCAACGAACTTTTCGCCGTTTGATACCGTACAAGAAACTGTAGTCGACTTCCCCTGGACCAGAAGGTCATCTGATAATGGAATTAATACATCGGCATCTGTAATTAGAAAAAAAAAAATGCTTAATGTAACAATAACACAGCACAGCACAGCACAGCACAGCACAGCACAGCACAGCACAGCACAGCACAGCACAGCACAGCACAGCACAGCACAGCACAGCACAGCACAGCACAGCACAGCATGAAAGATGACGGAACACTTTAGATAACGATCGGGTTACATATTCCACGATTGCTTCAGGGGGGAGCACAGGGTGCACGTGCACCCCAACCCCCCTCCCCATAAAAGCTTAAGGTCCGCTCATCTATCTCATTTTGCTTTAGAATTGCATGAAAATGTTTTTTGATTAAATCAAGACCACTTTTCATCTGCATATCGTAGCATTTCTAAGAATCACTCACCCATTATTCCTTTTTATTATTATTTTTTTAATTTTTACTTTGGTTACCTTTTTTAATTTTATTTATTTATTTATTTTTTGGTTACCTTTTTTTATTATTGGTTCTGCAGATCGTTGCCTGTGCACCTCCCCTGCAATATCCCTGGTTACGCCACTGGATATTAACGGGGGGAAATCAAGACTTAAGTATTACGTACAAATTTATAATAAACAAGCAGTATAGTTTCCGTTATCTATCTTTTCTTTCTTTTAATTTTTTTTTTTTTTTTTTGCTTGTTTTTTTGCTTGTTTTTGTATAATACATTATCTACTTTACTTGCATGTGCATAGGGACTGATATTGTGTAATTTTCGTACATTATGTAAAACCAAATGCCGGAAAAACCACCTCGGTAGAGTTTACTAGATGCATGTTATCTTCGAAAGCCTGCTTTACTAGTCGTAATTGGGTTTTACAAACCAAGAAGGCTTTGAGTTACATCAATAATTTCGTACATTATGTAAAACCAAATGCCGGAAAAACCACCTCGGTAGAGTTTACTAGATGCATGTTATCTTCGAAAGCCTGCTTTACTAGTCGTAATTGGGTTTTACAAACCAAGAAAGCTTTGAGTTACATCAATAAAGATCACAACACCGGAGTATGAAAGATGATCCATCCTTATATTTAGACATTCTTCGCATATTTTATGCCAAATAATCTCTACCTAACAATTAACGTTTTTTGTACATCATGGAGACGATCTCTTCGATTTCTGTGATCTCTCGATTAATATCCATCCCTGCACGACCGGTAGTGAGACGTCTTCAGTGTTAGTGTAATGCTAATTTAAGTTATGTGATTTGCGTTGGTGTTCAAATTACTCCAACGGGAATATTTGACTCGAGTAAGTCTTGTTGCTACATATCTCACTGAAGGTCAACATAGTAGCCTTATTTGAAGGTTTCACTTCAAAAGTTAGTAGACTGTGATTCAGTAATTTTTGTGGGTTGGTATGTAAGTAAAATAGGGAACATTCTTTGGTAGTTAAATGCAAAAAAATGCTAAGAAAATGTTCAGCTCAAGCAAAAATAAATAGAGCCTTGAATCAACTTCCTTTCCCGCCTAAACTAAAACGCAGCTCAAATCTAGAGTGAACTTAAAGTGAGCCTATTAAACTAAGCAGCAAATAAACAACTTGAAATAAAGTTCTTCCATGTGGGCTCAAAAAGGAAAGAAAAGAACTGTCTCGCTTTATTTTCTTTCCAGCGTAGTTCAGTTCTTTAGTTCAGACTCGAACGGCCAGCAAATATATTAAAAACAGGTAGCCGTTAATTGTTTTTTTACGAATGGTTTTTCTCGCAAGTAAACCATTAAAGTGTACTAACGAAAACTGCTCACCAAGAGCAATCTACTTTTCTCGAAAGTCGAAAGAAACCCATCCATGTTCTGCTGGATATAAGTAACGCTATCGTGCCCTTCAAATCAAGATGGACGCCGAGGACATCATTACAATAACTATGATCGTGAAGGTTTTTACAACACGGCTAGCGATCATTGCTATAGTCGTATAAAAACTCAATGATACACTCGATAAATTGAATGTGGTCTGAATGACAATCAATGTTGCTAAACCAAAGTTTTGCTTTGCCAAAAACCCACGCGTTACCGTTCAAACATTGACTAAACAACTACATCAGCTTACCTGATAAAGAAAGCATGCCCGATATGAGCAGCATTGCCCACAAACTCCACCAACTAACCATGTTCGCTCTTTTTCCTTGAAGTACTCTCTGTTAGAAACACAAATTAGCGCTAAACAAGCCTGTTTTTCGACAATATTTAGGCTTCTTTCAGCAGAACCTTCCAAACTTGAAAGAGAATGCCACACCAACAAGAACGGATCGTATTTCAAGTGACATCGAGTCACGACGCTCTTTCCACTTTGTTATGGCTTCTGGCTTCTTATGTAGAAAGACTAAAGCCACGTGATACACCAATATTGATGGCAAGTGAAAAAATCCAAAACAAAACGGGAAACACTAACACGGCCTGGCAGGCAAAGATAACCAGTAATTCTTGATTCGAAGAAACAATTTTGCATAAATTAATTTTTTCGAGTCGAGTTTTGTTTGCTCTGGCTAGCGTCATTATTTGTTCATGAATATATTTACTATTTTGTTTGAAAAAACGCCGTAGTGTCGGCTACGGAGAATAACGAGATGAACGATGCCAGTGAGACAGCTCTTACCTTTCTTTTTCCTCGCCTAATGAGGAAAAATCCTACTCCATCAAGCAATTTAATTTATCGTCCCTCCCGCTGTCTCAAGCTGTCAAACCATGTATTTTTGGACATTTTGGATGCGATGTTAAACCGTACGTACAATACCCTGCGAGCAGAGTCTCCTTTTAACTGATTTTCTAGCTCTTTAGGTACACCTCACTTTAGAAAATGTTTTCTCCAAAATTTTGATAGGAGGAGCTGTAGAAATTTCACTACCATCTAGATAAAGCTCTGGCCTATTGATGTAGGAAGTTTAAAGAAAAAACTTGGAGCCGTTTTGAAGAAAACGGCGAAAAAACTCTCATTTTTGAGGTTTACAACGACAATTAGTAAAAAAAAAACATTTATTCGATGAGTTTTTAAGATTTGATGCTGATTTTTGGTAAGGCTCATTCGCAATAATTGGAAACAGATATGTGAAAACTTCAAGGCAATCGATTCAATGGTAATGTTTCTGCAGCGCGATGTTTCATATCAGCTTCAAATTTTGGAACGAATTTTCAAGCGGCGTCATAACTTTTTTTCTGCCCAAGACTTTCCATCCAAATTTATACAAAGGCTGCATTAGTACTAGATGATAAGATTCTGAAAAGTTCAAAAAAATCGTACCTGAGGATGAGGAGAAAAAAGCCAAAAACTAAGAATAGCACTGTTTGATTTTCGGCCGTAACAGGCTGAACATTTAAAAAATCTTAAAATAAAATACACTGTTAGAATCTAGGATAATCCAAGCACATTATATGAAAAATCCAGTGAAATTGACGCACTAGTTTGGCGAAGGGAGGGAGAATAAAATTGTCCAAAATTCGCTTTGAATTAGTTTGGTTCCACCTTAACGTCTCTGAATTTGACGGGACCGCCATTTCTCATGGTCATGCGAACCAACGTCTAGTTTTCCATGGTCCCCACGCGCCTTTACGCCTGGCCGTCTTTATCGCCTCTGGATCTGGTGGTTGATTGCGTCGAGGTACCACGCCCTTCTTGTAGAATTCTACTCGCTCCATTAATCGAGCAACTACATCCGGGAACTTGGAACTTAAGTCATGGCGTTCTTTTGGGTCAGCGGTAATGTTAAACAAAGCCACTCTGGTTTTTTTGTACACATTCTAAAAACAGTCAAAGCATTGCGATGAAATAATTGATGAAACTTCTTACGTGCAATATTGCAAGCCTTAATACGAAGTGAATGGTTACGATGATCCGCGTTTATTAGTCTAGAAGTAGTTATGCACTTACTTCGAGGTTATTCCAGTCAGGAGTCAATGTATCGTTAAACTCTGGAGGTACGAACCACGGGACGTAAGTAACATTAACCAGTAGTTTCATGTGACGTACCCGAACGGCTATGCCATGGTTGGTATCCTGGTCTAGGTTCAGCAGTATCTCTGTTCGTGTGGATGGATCATCTCTTGATATCGTCTTCCACATGTTCACACCATCCAGTGAAAAAGAACCGCTTAACCCTATTATGATACATATTAAGATTTGAATATTCAATTAGAATTATTGCATTCTTTTGCCTTAGTGCCCCGTCCCTCTCACCTGCAAGTGACGTCAGTGTAGGGAACCAATCAGTGACGTGCATTAGTTGGTTGCTTCTCCTTCCTTTCTTTTCTATCATGTTCCCATGAACAAATGCTACAGCCCTCACCCCTCCCTCCCACAGGGTTGCTTTGCATCCTCGTAGTGGCCAATTGTAGCCTCCATAAAGGGGGATACCACCGTTATCCGAGCTGAAAATCATAAGAGTGTTGTTCCATAACCTTAAAAGGAAAGAAAAAGGAATAACTCATTAACGTTACTGGTTGGGATCCCTATATTGAGTAACTCACCCCTTTTTCTTCATAGCATTAGTAACATTGCCCACCGCTTCATCCATTGCACTAACCATCCCAGCATAGGTGCGTCGAATCTTGTCTCGAATGTTTTTGTATTCGTCCCGGAATTTCTTTGGCGCTTGGGTCGGAGAGTGTACACTTTGAAAGGGAAGATAAAGGAAAAGTGGGACACTGGCATTGTGACCGGCGATCACCTCTTCTGCTCGCTGAAAATCACATCAAAAACGGAATCCATCAGTCTTAACATTTTTTTTTTTTTGGATTCACGAACAAATGGCATTGAACGGAAGCTAAGGATGTCACGTTATTCTTAGTTCCTCCCTCAGCAAAGGGAACAGTCAGCCGTGCCCTGACTTAGATCAGCACAGAGGTTGATTCAGGGTTCAATCTGTAAGTTAGCCGTGCCCTGACTTAGATCAGCACAGAGGTTGATTCAGGGTTCAATCTGTAAGTTAGCCGTGCCCTGACTTAGATCAGCACAGAGGTTGATTCAGGGCTCAATCTGTAAGTTAGCAGTGCCCTGACTTAGATCAGCACAGAGGTTGATTCAGGGCTCAATCTGTAAGTTAGCCGTGCCCTGACTTAGATCAGCACAGAGGTTGATTCAGGGCTCAATCTGTAAGTTAGCCGTGCCCTGACTTAGATCAGCACAGAGGTTGATTCAGGGTTCAATCTGTAAGTTAGCCGTGCCCTGACTTAGATCAGCACAGAGGTTGATTCAGGGTTCAATCTGTAAGTTAGCCGTGCCCTGACTTAGATCAGCACAGAGGTTGATTCAGGGTTCAATCTGTAAGTTAGCCGTGCCCTGACTTAGATCAGCACAGAGGTTGATTCAGGGCTCAATCTGTAAGTTAGCAGTGCCCTGACTTAGATCAGCACAGAGGTTGATTCAGGGTTCAATCTGTAAGTTAGCCGTGCCCTGACTTAGATCAGCACAGAGGTTGATTCAGGGTTCAATCTGTAAGTTAGCCGTGCCCTGACTTAGATCAGCACAGAGGTTGATTCAGGGCTCAATCTGTAAGTTAGCCGTGCCCTGACTTAGATCAGCACAGAGGTTGATTCAGGGTTCAATCTGTAAGTTAGCCGTGCCCTGACTTAGATCAGCACAGAGGTTGATTCAGGGCTCAATCTGTAAGTTAGCAGTGCCCTGACTTAGGCCAACCCAGAGGTTGTTTCAAATTTAAAGAGATACTAACCTTTACAAACACATGAGTAGAGTAAATACCATCCTGGTCTGTGACTGGAGCAGTTCCATCGCGGAAATCCAATATATCGTGCACCTTGTGACTCCAGTGATCTTCAGCACCATTATAGAAACCGTAGAACGTATCGAATCCCCGGTATGTCGGGGTGTATTCCCATTCAAAGCAACCAAGATGCCACTTGCCAACGATGTGCGTAGCGTAACCTGCAAAAAATACTTATTGTCACGCCATGCTGAGTCATCAGTTCAGATATGACTTTTGCACTTTTGCAAATCTTGTGATTTGCAAAGACTCGTACCCAGTCGCTTCTGTTACTCGCGCTGTGGTTGACGGGAAAGATTTAGTGAGTTCGCCGTGTATCAAGGGAAGGCTATATTCCTATAATCCTACCGTCCTTTACATTCTCCTAACCAGTTGCAGCTAAAAATTCCAAAATCAAACACTGTTACGTATTGAGACCGTGCCTTAAGCATTACGGGACTAAAATTGCGCAATACTTCAGTTTCGAGTTCATTTTGCTTCAGCTCAGCCTTAGTATCGGTTAATTAAGTGCGCTATTATTTTATTGGATGTATTGTATTGTAATTGCCTTCCCATATCCCATTGCGAACTACAGAAGTACAAACGTAAGTGAGGACTGGGTACAAATCTGCAATAGGCCAGTGTGGTTTCATGTGGTATCTGTCGTGGTGTCATGTGGTATCTGTCGTGATGTCATGTGGTATCTGTCGTGATGTCATGTGGTATCTGTCGTGATGTCATGTGGTATCTGTCGTGATGTCATGTGGTATCTGTCGTGATGTCATGTGGTATCTGTCGTGATGTCATGTGGTATCTGTCGTGATGTCATGTGGTATCTGTCGTGATGTCATGTGGTATCTGTCGTGGTGTCATGTGGTATCTGTCGTGATGTCATGTGGTATCTGTCGTGATGTCATGTGGTATCTGTCGTGATGTCATTTGGTATCTGTCGTGATGTCATGTGGTATCTGTCGTGGTGTCATGTGGTATCTGTCGTGATGTCATGTGGTATCTGTCGTGATGTCATGTGGTATCTGTCGTGGTGTCATTTGGTATCTGTCGTGATGTCATTTGGTATCTGTCGTGGTGTCATGTGGTATCTGTCGTGATGTCATGTGGTATCTGTCGTGGTGTCATTTGGTATCTGTCGTGATGTCATGTGGTCTCTGGCGTGCTGTCATGTGGTATCTGTCGTGGTGTCATGTGGTATCTGTCGTGGTGTCATGTGGTATCTGTCGTGGTGTCATTTGGTATCTGTCGTGGTGTCATGTGGTATCTGTCGTGCTGTCATGTGGTATCTGTCGTGATGTCATTTGGTATCTGTCGTGATGTCATTTGGTATCTGTCGTGGTGTCATGTGGTATCTGTCGTGATGTCATGTGGTATCTGTCGTGGTGTCATGTGGTATCTGTCGTGGTGTCATGTGGTATCTGTCGTGATGTCATTTGGTATCTGTCGTGGTGTCATGTGGTATCTGTCGTGATGTCATGTGGTATCTGTCGTGATGTCATTTGGTATCTGTCGTGGTGTCATGTGGTATCTGTCGTGATGTCATGTGGTATCTGTCGTGGTGTCATGTGGTATCTGTCGTGATGTCATGTGGTATCTGTCGTGATGTCATGTGGTATCTGTCGTGATGTCATGTGGTATCTGTCGTGATGTCATGTGGTATCTGTCGTGATGTCATGTGGTATCTGTCGTGATGTCATTTGGTATCTGTCGTGGTGTCATGTGGTATCTGTCGTGATGTCATGTGGTATCTGTCGTGATGTCATTTGGTATCTGTCGTGGTGTCATGTGGTATCTGTCGTGATGTCATGTGGTATCTGTCGTGATGTCATTTGGTATCTGTCGTGATGTCATGTGGTATCTGTCGTGATGTCATTTGGTATCTGTCGTGGTGTCATGTGGTATCTGTCGTGATGTCATGTGGTATCTGTCGTGGTGTCATTTGGTATCTGTCGTGATGTCATGTGGTATCTGTCGTGATGTCATGTGGTATCTGTCGTGGTGTCATGTGGTATCTGTCGTGATGTCATGTGGTATCTGTCGTGATGTCATGTGGTATCTGTCGTGATGTCATGTGGTATCTGTCGTGGGTCAATTCTTACCAGCTTCTTTCATCTTCTGTGGCAGAAGTTGTAGATGTAAGGGTAGTCCATTGGGGGTATCTGGTTTGATGCCTCCATTTTGCATACCTATAAACACGTCCAAAAAATAAATACGGTCATTAGTGTCAAATACACGGCACTCCCCCGCCGACGTGCAAATGATCCCAATCGCGCGCGCGGGAGCTATTTAGCATAATTTTAGACTAGAATATAGAGTTTCGCGCGCTGTGATTGGTCGGGCGACCAGTTATTCTGAGACTATAATCACTGCTCGAGCGGTTTTATGAGGTTTCCCAAAGTTTGCCAAAAGACTACAGAGCAAGTCAGGAATGACTGTTTTTAAAAAATAAGGTCGTAAAGATTTTTTTGGTTGCCTAAGCAAAGACGATGACGACACTATTTGAGCCCACAATGACGCCTTCAAAAGTTTGAGAAATCATATACGTTTTGAACTTCTACAGGGCCAAAAACAGGGGTCCAGCATGGTGGGTGCACTATATTTCGTGGATTAAGATGTCTACCTACTACTGTATATATATAACGTCAAAAGAGTCATGATTTCTAATACCAAATTAAATGCTGATGATTTCACATCTGGAAAGAAAAAAGGTTTGTCCCTGGTAATCAAGCTTTTGACTTCAATTAATCAATTTTTTTCTGGAATCCTAAAGTATACACATTTTTACGAAAATGCGAAAATACTTTAAAATGTTGAGAAGCATAGTGAAATTGTTTGTTTTGTTTGTTTGTTGTTGTCGTTTATTTCGTTTTGTTCTGAAAATCCTTGTGTCATACAGCTTCTCTTCAAGATGGCTGCTAGCTTTGACATAGTGAGTAGATCGTATTTCCATTGTGGTGACTGTCCTATGCATTGAAAAGTAAGGCAGTATTCATTTTTTACCGGGTAGGACTGGGGGCGTAAGGACTGGTAACGCTAGGATGTCGACATAATAAAGAATTCTTACCGGTATGTATGGGATATCTGCCTGTCATTAACGCACTTCTAGTGGGAGTACAAACTGCTTGTACATAATAGTTGTCGAGTACAACACCTTGAGTAGCAAGCTGATCAATATTGGGTGTTCGAATATTTGTAATGTTGTTGTAACCAATGTCGCTCCAACCAAGGTCGTCCACCAGAACTAGGAGAATATGAGGGAGGAACAGCGAACAGTAGTAACTTGGTAGGACAGCGACGAGTACAGCAAAGCTTATTATTTTGTTCATCTTCATCGTGGTTAGACCAGCGGTGAAGTGTTGTAGGTGTAGTGAAACTACAAAATGAGAAGTTTTAACAGGTACGGCAGACAGACCTTTCATGACACAACGTTTCTATTTTACACCTTATTCAGCTAATTAATAATTCATGCAAAAAACAATAGAAATCATAACCGTGAAGAGTGATTTTACGGTGACCCACAAGTTTCACGACAATACAAAACCAACTAATAAGACCTCTTGCATGTGAAGTCAAAGCAGCTCAATTTCGAGGAACAAACAAAAGAATTTTGATCTCCAGAGAATTGATAACATTTTTTGAAACATGAACAATGATAATAGTGTCGGACCAAGAGTCAAATATTTCCCCGTCTGTAAACCGAGGAGAGCCAAACTTTTTTTACGGCCCACTCACGTCAAACCGTATTATATGAGATATGAGTAAACTCTAGTGTCTGCGAATCAGAAGTGAAACAAACTCACATAACCCAATCCTTCTGTCCTAGCGCCCTCTCCCCCTCTTCGTAGCAACGAAATGGCGGCTTTTTTGAATTTAGACGGTAAAATTTCATTTGCTTTGCTGAGTTTTACAAAAACGCATTGCGGGCGGTTTTTTCTTTATTTTTTCTTTTCCTTTCTTTTAATAATTTGGGGAAAAAAGGGGTGTGGGGTTGTTGAGTGCATCAAGGTTTATAATTCCAATATGTTAAGGACGTCCTTGGGCATTGTTCGCGCGCATCCTTTCTATCGCACGAACTTAGTGCAGTGCGCTCATCGTGATTTCATTTAATATTTTGATAAGCAGAATATAATGTTTTACAATACCCAACTTACGGGAAAAAGAAGTTATTTGGTTGTTTTCTGGAATTCTGGGGGAAATAAGAAGGGCGATCAAATTGATTTTTTCAGTAAAATATGGCTTATTTTTGACAGCTTTCCATGTCTACGTTGTTTGCGCGTTTTTGCTATTGGAAGGGTTAAGGCCTCGTTTACACGAAGCCGGATATTTTTGTAAACGCATATTTGTTTATCCGTTTAGGCCTACCGTTTACACGGAGACGGTCTTTAGCCGGCTATTTTCGAAAACGGTATTCAAAGCGGATATTTTTGAAAACGCTTGCTATGTTTTTCCGTGTAAACATTCGAAGCCGGATATTTTCGTAAACGCTGACTTCACTAAACAAAGGAGATCGCAGGCTCAGGAACTATGCGCATGCTCATTTAGCTCCTATGAGCGTTTTCGAGTCGATGGAGCGTTTTCGTCGAAAACGATGCGAAAACGATGAGCGCTTACACGAAGCCGCATGTAAACGCACATTTTTTTACACGGATAAAAAAATATCCGGCTTCGTGTAAACGGGGCTTAGGTTTCACACATTCTGACGGCTCGAACGAAGCCGTGGACCCCCATTTTTTATTTGCTTATTTTTCTTCTAGTATGATGTTTTCCCATCATGCAAAATTTTAAAAGAATCTGACGATGGGAACTTAATGAGTGTTGTCATAGGTGTCATTTGAGTTTATTTGTCATCATTTGCACTGATTACTATAAGGAAACGAATTTGCAATAAGACCTCGCCTTGGATTTCATCAATCATCAACAGTGGTAGAGTTGTTCAGTCTTTTTGTTTTTCTTTTGCCGTTGTCGGTTAAAACGGCTTGATAAATCAAACGAAGTAGAACCTGGAGGGGCAGATTAAGAGGGTCGCAGTACCATTTTAATTCAGGAATTTTTTTATCTTTTCAAAACGCAGAAATGGCATTTATGGAAATCACATTTTAAGAATTTCCTGTGGTGCATGGCACAAGTATTTTTTCGTTTTGGATGGTCAGCAGTGAGATTTGAATAACGCCGAATTTTTAGGCTCCCCATTTCTCGGACTTCTGGATCCGCCCCTGACCTGCGAGCCCACCACCTTACCTACCAATAGAGATAGAAAGAACAACAAAGATTTTCACTGTTTCATAATGTTGCTCAAATAATCAATAATCAAGTAGTTATTCGAATAATCAATACCATTTAGTTAATTTGAAAAAAAAAAAAAAAAAAAAAAAAAAAACTAATCAGGGCCGTAACCAGGGGGGAGCACAGGGAACACGTGCACCCCCCCCACCCATAAAAGCTTAAGGTCCTCTATCTCCATTTGCTTTAAAATAGCATGTAAATGTTTTTTGATTAAATCAAGACCACTTTCCATCTGCATATTGTAGCATTTTTAAGAGTCACTCACCTGTTATTCCTTTTTTTTTTGTTCTGCAAATCATTGCCTGTGCACCTCCCCTGATCCCTGGTTACGCCACTGCTAATATAAAATACTCTGAAAAACAATAAATGGGAAGTAGTCGAGAATAAGAACTTGATACTCAATGGATATTTGTCATAGGTAACAAGACGCTCTTGGAACGGCACTGGATTGCCTAATGTGCGAGTATGCTGGAGCTTATTTAACACCTAATCTTTGTTATGGACCGCTATTTGGGGGGAGAGGGGGTACTTTGGAACATGTTATATATTTTTTTATGCCCGACCATATTAGTTTCAGCTCCTCTGAATTAAATAAAACTTAGAAATACCTTTTCATCCTTGTTACTTATGTACACTTAGTGTTAACATCCAAACCAGTCAAGTGGAATGAGACTCGGTTAGTCTCTATAACACAGAGTTGTGTTACTGACGTGACTAGTTTTAAATATACTCTCCATCTTGAAATACACAAATTACAAGAACCATGACCCGGTACAAGACTCGGTCGCGTCTGACGAAATAAATATATTTATTTCAGGAAATATACATGGACAATGAGCGGCATAAATTTGTTTAGAAATGTGTTTGAATGGTTATTTGTTTTTCGCTAACCGTTCTGAAGTTCTCGATCTCTCCATTATAAAAAATATCTGAATTACAAACAACGGAATCTTGGAAACCTTCTTTTACAGCTCAATTATATTACTTCTAAAAGCCCGGGCTACATCCTCAGCAGTTAAGCTAGGGTATGGGCCATGAAACTATGAACACATCATTCAAATCCATGTATATTGGTACTATTACGCAATTTCTGTTTTTTGTGACATGGAAATAAAGACGGAGAAACGGAACCGATTTTAAGACTAGTTTGCCACAGGCAAATAAAGAACTCTTATTTTTTTACTTGCAGTTGTTGGTTACTCGCTAGAACCTTAAAACACGAGGATAATCGTAAATGGTAAATCGTGTTTATTTATTGAACTGTATTCTAATATGGCTGTACATCATTGTTTTTATAATAGAAATCACAGTCCTATTCTTGCTGGCTACCCTTATCCTATCTATTTATCTATCTAGCTATATATATATCATACATACGCTTATAACCCAACAATAAATTCTCGCGCGCTATCATTGGTTCAAACGGGTCACGTGCAGGACAGATATCAGACGATATCCCCCTCCGAAGTGATATCTGTCCAGGAAAAACAGATTAGTTAAAAAAAGAAAACAAAAGAAAACTTGTCAAACGCTGGAAAAAGCTTTCATTTACCAGCTTCGAGACGAGAGAATCATATTTTGAATTTTATGTTGAAAACAAACGTAACGAATCTATTCCAATGAAGTCATTGAGTTGTTAAAGAAATAAACCCCTTCTGACTCACTGGAATATCAACTGATAAATGGATAAGAATTGGATAAGAATTGGTCCTCAAAATATCACAAATGCCCTTGAAGCTTCGCAAAACTGATCCCCCCCCGGACCATTTCTCACCCCAGACATGATAAGCAGCCCCAGGCGCCAGAAGGGGATTATTTACTAAGTACAGGTAGTTAAATCAATCATGCCTTGGCACTAAAAGCCATGTTAGCATGTACTAGTTCCATTGCTTTAGTAAATCTTTCACATAAGTCCCTAGAACTAGTAGGCCTGAGTACAGGGGGAGGTCGAATCTCCTGATGTCCCTCTGACGTCACATCCAGTAATTTGGGTAAAAAATCTTGAAGTTTTTCTCTTCTTTTTTCTGTAGACAAATGTAATAGATATAGATCCAGTAAGGTTGTCTCCTTTTTTACCCTTCAAACAAGACAGTAACAGTACTCACCATCTAACATACTACTCCCTAAATAAGTAAACCATCTATTTCTGATCTGTTCGACAGCCTCACGGTCTTCGGCATGTGGACTAGTAATGAGTGATGGTATACAAGGTACGACCAGCTCACTGACCAAATCCAACCCATCACACAGAGTTGTTTTGTCTTGAGCTTCAAAAAGTGCTATCGCATGTTCATTCAGTTCCTAGTATACCAATAAGAACAGTCAGATTCTTCCCATACATGTTATGTATTTTCATTTCATTCTCTAGAATACTATTTCTTTGTTAACGGTTGCGCATGAGAAGACATATGAATATGGATACAACTCAAACTTAGGGTGCGAACACACAGTGCGATGTTGTATGCGGAGTCGTAGAAGTAGAAGCAATTTCTACTTCAGCAACGTCGCATGCAACTTCGCACCGCGTGCGACTCCCCAAAACAGCCTTTTTCATCCGACGTCTGATGTCGTATCGTGTGTCCGCATCATTAGTCTTATTATTGAAATGGCAAACATTACACCACAAGGTAAAGGTCAATTGATTCACAACCTACCAAAAAACATTGACGCCGGCAGAATGCCAGTAATGCTTCGTCCATTGACTGTGAAGGATGTGCAGCGTCTTGTAATTTGTGATTCAACGTGTAGGCATGGACGAGATATGGAAGTGCTTCCTTGTACCTACACAACATGTATACCCACATTACCATTATACATTACTGATATAATACATATTACTGGTTATATTAATACTGGTTATATAATAATGGTTATGTTATAACATACATACTTATTGTTATGTAAGTGTTCCAATCCAGTTAGGAAACAAGAATTCACTCTTTCGAACACCTGGTATTTTTCCTTCCATTTCTAGAACCAACAGAAAATGGTCAACGTACATGCGCTTTCTTCCTGCTCAACTCAAATGCAACGAATACAATTGCGCAATATTTACATTCAATTCTTCTAACTTTTCAGGATCGGGTTTGTTAAGGAGCTCGATGGCACGTCGCTTGATTCGCAGACAACTGTGAAGAAAATAGAATTATTATAAGATAAAATGTAGTAACATATCAACCTATTTAATTATCATGAGAATTGATATTGTATGCAATCTGATTCAGGGCAATGCTAACTCACAGATCGAACCCTGAAATAACTTTAGGGCAGATCTAAGTCAGGGTACGTGTTAGATATAGTGTAAGAGGGGAACCACCCACCCACCTACCTATCATCACGTGACTTGGTATCATCTACAATCTGTTTCAGTATAGTCCATTCTACAACATACTGAGGTGCACCACACAGTATCAAGTAGTGTCCAATGTATTCTAATCGTAAATCACGTAGCCCATCAGGGGGATGCTCATCAGCGATTTTTTCAAGTCGTAATTTCTCATTAGAGCACATTTTGTCAAGCAAATTGTCTATGTCTTGTAAAGAAGATAAATGTGTGATAGGAGTATGGTCATGAGGACTGACTGCACATGATGCCTCTGCATCTAGAACCAGGTCTGGTCGAGATGAGACAGTAGCTGCTACTTTAGACTTGTCATCTGTGGAGTTAATAATATCTCAGTTAGTATAGATACGGGTATGCAGGGTTGATATATCTAAGGTCGCCTGTCCTTACCAGAAGATGCCTTAGCTGCTGCAGCAGCTGCAGCCTGCTTCTCATCCCATTCTACCAACTCTTTTTCAAAATTTATGTTGTCTTCATCAACCAATCGTTGTAGATATTGTGGTAAGTGATCGGGTGTTTCAGTAGCTAGTACCTGGTCTTCTCTGCTACCATCAACATACATCAGACCATATGCACTAACGTGACGATAACCTCCTAATGACTCTCTTTCTACCTCTTCCCATGTCACCTGACTCACTGTGATATCATTAAACTTTCTCCATTGTTTGTCTGTGGGGTTGTAGATATAGGCCCAGTAATGGCCACCTGATGCTTGTCCTTCGTGTACTAGTACAGCATGCAGTCGA
This sequence comes from Actinia tenebrosa, assembly GCF_029948245.1. NCBI lineage: Eukaryota > Metazoa > Cnidaria > Anthozoa > Actiniaria > Actiniidae > Actinia > Actinia tenebrosa. The sequence goes on from NW_028292569.1 coordinate 11,237,408, forward strand.
TAGGGAACCTAAAGACAGTATCATGCATAGTAAAGCAATTAACACAACAAGTACTGTAAGTCAGCACCGTGCGTTTTCCACTCATAGGGAAGCCATTTCAATGTTACAGCATACCGTACTGTGTATACTGTCTTCGACTTCCATCTAACTGCCCTGTTTGGTCACTCACCTTTTTCATTTCTTCGTCATCATACATTACAGAAATAGATTCTTCAACTTCTTTCAAACTTTTAGAAATAACTGGAAATTTATCAAAGAAATCAAATTGATCAATTACTTGTTTGATCATAACTAGCGGGTAGTTCTAGTACATGCATGACAGCCATTACCTTGAACATCTTGCTCCACTTCTGTCCTCCAGCGCTTCAGACATGCTTCTATACTTTGCCGCTCCGACAGTGATATGTACCGAGGGGCAGGCCGTAATGATGTCATACCATGAGATCGAGGTGGCTCAGGAATGACTGGTTTCATTTCTACATCACAGCAAGTGCTATCATTTATTGGATCTGTACTTTGTACAAATTGTAATGAACTATCGAGAATATCCTGGATGTGGCTATGCCGTGCACCTGTGCCATAGTTAGTATAGCTGCGAGGGAATCAGACAAGACTGATACAAGTTATTATAATCTTAGTACTACCCCAGGGTTCAGTCTTGGTACCCTCGTTATCATTACCATGGTATTACTTCAGAGTTCAGTCTTGGTACCCTTGTTATCATGACCATGGTATTACCCCAGGGTTCTGTCTTTGAACCCTTGTTATCATGACCATGGTATTTCCCCAGGGTTCAGTTTTGGAACCCTTGTTATCAAGACCATGGTATTTCCCCCAGAGTTCAGTCTTGGGTCCCTTGTTATCATGACCATGGTATTACCCCAGAGTTCAGTTTTGGAACCCTTGTTATCAAGACCATGTTATTTCCCCCAGAGTTCAGTCTTGGGTCCCTTGTTATCATGACCATGGTATTACCCCAGAGTTCAGTCTTAATACCTTGCTATCAAGACCATGGTATTACCCCAGGGTTCAGTCTTGGTACCCTTGTTATCATGACCATGGTATTCCCCCAGAGTTCAGTCTTAAAACCTTGCTATCAAGACCATGGTATTACCCCAGGGTTCAGTCTTGGTACCCTTGTTATCATGACCATAGTATTACCCCAGAGTTCATTTTTGGGACCCTTTTTATCATTACCATGGTATTACTCCATGGTTCTGTCTTGGGTCCCTTGCTATCATGACCATGGTATTCCTCCAGAGTTCAGTCTTAATACCTTGTTATCATCATCCTTAGTATTACCCCAGAGTTCAGTCTTGGGTCCCTCGTTATCATGACCATGATATTACATCAGGGTTCAGTCTTGGTTCCCTTGTTATCATAACCATGGTATTACATCAGAGTTCAGTCCTAGGTCCCTTGTACTCATGACCTTACTATTACCCCACGTTCAGTCCTGGGATCCTTCCTACTATCTACAGCATACATACCTATCAAGACTGTTTCTAAGCAACTGGTGTCGCTCTTTTAGTTTCTTAACCTCTTCTCTACGAATTCTAGTTATATCTTTATTTTTCTCCAAATATCTACAAAAAAGATCAACCCAGAGTTAATAGAATATAATGATGTAATGTGACACTAATATTGGTATTATGCACTCTGATGTAACCTACCTGTCCATGTATATTGTCGTATCAAAGCAAAATCTCTCATGGATCTTTTCTGCTCTGGAAGTATTTTGATTGAACAGGAATCTTGACAACATGAACTTCAAAACAGCAGGTAGACGGGTGAACCAGTGCTGGTAATGAAAATATACACATGTACATGGGATGGTCTTCAAACATTTATATCTGGATGAGTGAATTGCACTTAACCAAGACTCAGGAATCAAGGGTAGTGTAGCGTAGTACACTCGCCTTGCACCTCTGGGGGCTTTGGTTTGATTTCTGAACTCAGCATCACATGTGAGTAGAGTGTGTTAGATCTCTCCCTTGATTCAAGGTTTTTTCTCTGGGTCTTACAGTTTTCCCTCTTTGCAAAACTTATCCAACTTAATTCCGATTCAATCTGTGAGTTAGGAGTGTCCTGACTCAGATCACCCCAGAGCTAATGTTTCAGGGTTTGTTTCTTTACCTCTTGGTCTGACTTGTGTGTCTGTTCATTGTTAGCAGGCTCTATTTCTCCTCTAGCCATGCCTCCTTCAAGGCTGTCATGCAAGTTGTTGTAACCTTGAACTTGTACAGGGTATGCTCCAAACATCTCGAGGTTTGAAAAGTTCTTACCTGTGTTCATATAATACATACAGCTTGTTAGCATGACACAAACATTCTAATTGGGATGGTTAAATAAGCTCAATGCAAGATACCTTCATAGACACCCTCCACTTTAGACTGACCAAAGAATAGCTCCATTACCGGGTTGTTACTAGACCTGATAACAAATACAGAATTACTCTTATGTATGTGCAGTGTATACACAAAATATACTAAAGGACTTACTTTTCTTGCTTACTACTAGCAGCACAAGTCTCCACTTTAAAAGTATCCTCTAACCATTCAAGCAGCTTGTGGGTGAACTCACTAACATCCTGTAAAAAAAAATTAATAGTTATCATCTACAGCACATGCAGATAGATAAATAAATCATTTTCATGCAAGCCCCAATAATCCGGAAGATCATAGTTGTACCAAAGCGTCCATGTCCATCACAGATAGTAGCCATGTGGACTTGGTATGGCCATGGCTTATGGTTACTGTAGCAACGTTTCTTACTATATTTAGCATCTATCTTAACTAAAATAGCAATTGGAGTTGCAATAGACCTATCCTGAATTCGCTTGACTGACCACGAAACAATGGTTTGAAGTCAAGACAGAACTTGATTCTTTTATTCATCAAGTTCAACCTCGACTTGAAACCATTGTTTCCTGACCAGTCAAGCAAATTCAGGATTGATCTATTTGAACATGTATATTAAGCAACTGATTTTCTTATAATGATGATGATGACTGCATGATGGTAATGATGACTGCATGATGGTGATGATGACTGATGATGGTGATGATTAATAAATGATGAATGATAGTGATGACTGATAATGGTGGTGATGACTGAAGGTGATGACTGGTAATGATGGTATACTGATAACAATGGTGATGATGACTGATGATGATGATGACTGATGGTGATGACTGAAATAATGATGATGGTGATGATGATAATGGTGATGATTGATGAAGGTGATGACTGATGATGACTGATGACTGATGATGATAACTGATAGTGATGACTGATATACTGATAATGATGGTTAAGTTAATATTATGTCAATCCATACTTGTTGGTTTCCAGGGTTACTCTCACTGCCGTTATACTGCAAGGCTTCTTTAAGTATCTTAAGAAAGAGCAAAGATCAACTTGTAAGTCAGTATATATCTTCCACAAGAGATCTAAAGGATTTTTATAAACTTTACCTCTACTGCTTTAGTTGGGTCCACATATTTTCTCTTGCTTCCAATCAAAAGTGCAAACAGTTTTCTAAGTTCCTGCATAAATGATATCCTATGTGTTTCCTGACACACAATAAGAGTGCCCACATTAGAAGTGCTTCTTGATAATTTATAAATAATTATTACATAACATTTATTATCATATAACCCGTATCTGCCCGGGCACACGCTCTTAGAAAAACCTTCGAGAAAATGACGTGAGAAGTGCTGTACAGCTTTGAGTGAGCAGGGCCATACGAATCCGTACGGCCCTGCTCGAATCCGGGCGCTTTCTTTTTTTTAATTATTTTTCTTTTCATGAGGGTCACATGATAAAATGCTTATTGACTGAGTTAGATCTGGCCGTACGGGAAAATATTTGGTGCTCGGTCCGTACAGCATCACCTCGAGCCAAATATTTTCCCGTACGGCCCTCCCACTCAGTCAATAAGTACATATTATTCATACATGTATTAATAAATGTGAACTGACAACAAAAAATAATTTCAGAAGAAAATTAACAGGGACAAGATCTACTCGCTATTCTTTCTTAATTAGTATATGTAATAGGACTCCATGCTGTCCAATTAAGAAATAATTGGACAAGGAAAATTCTGAGGACTGACAAAATTGGATGAGGCTGTAGGCTGAGTCCAATTTGGCAGTCAGAGGAATTTTTCGAGTCTAATTATTTCTTGATTGGGGAGCATGAAATCCCATTACCTATTAATTATATAGCTTTCTAATTAATCCCATATCAACAAGACCTGTCCAATTAAGAAAATAATTGGACAGTTACCTATATGGGATTAATGAGAAGCTGTATAATTAAGAAAGTAAAAAGAAGAGATTTGTCAAATAAACATTTCTACAATCAAAATTATTGATTTTTATTGTCACACTTTCTGGCCGATGGCCCATCAGCAGGGTTACAAAATGCATAAATCATTAATAGCAAAAAATTCTGTACAAACAACTGCGCATAACATAAGATTATAACATAGCCAAGATATGACACACCCTCTGATTGGTAAACTATTAGCATGCACAAACGTGCATCCAAAAAAAAGATGCACCCTAGCCTCCCTTGGCAACTCCTTGGGCTTCCTTTGGTGAGGCAGGCCACAGGGCTGTCTTCCTTTTGCATAGAACTGTGATTTTTGTTTCTTTGTTCCCAGACTAGACTCATGTGACTTTTATGCTTCCTTTGTGCTTAACAACCTCCTGTGTGCACCCGAAACTCGATGGAAGCACACTAATCAATAACCAATGGTTCATTCATAATTGCAGGGGGGGGGGGGGGGGGTTCTTCTCATTATTACTTTCGTAATTAAGTAAAACTAAATAGTATTGGTATATGGTTTGCAAGCATTTCCACAAGAGTCAAATCAGCAATACATGGTGACCATGTTGGTGGTATAAAGATAGAAAGCTAGGTTGTTTGTTACCACCAACATGGTGACTATGATGTGACAAGGAATATTGGAATTTCTTTCAAATACATACATTTATTTTTACTTACTTTGGAATTGTTTTGATTAATATCAGGGAGTGTACAATGAAGTACAAGTTTTCTAAATACTGGTAGATGGAACAGAGACTACAAGTACAGGAAATAAAAGAAAGCAATATTAAAATGCTGGACTTCATTGATCTTTATTAGCATAGTTATGTCGGTCCAATAGACTAGTGACAGCAGTTATAGTGGTGATAATAGTAGCAAGGTATACAACTATAGTGTATTATACCTACCTGCAAATATGGATTATATCAGTGCCTATTTGTCAAACATGCATAAATGTATCCATATTTAACTTGGTTTAGCACTGAGTTTGTTTTAGCAACCTTGTTTACAATTAGAGCAATGAAGTTTACTGCTAAAATAGTGATTGAAAGTTGCAAAGTTAACCAAAAATAGTTAATAGTACGGGGGGAGTATGTATGTATTGGACAATATAGTACAAACATATTAGATAGATCTACACAGTTTATCACCTGGATAACAGCACTAAACCAACATGTGTTGCCAACATTCTTAAACCCAACAGGAGTGCCATCTGATCTTTTTCTCTCATGAGGATTAACAGGATCTACAAACGTCATCCATGGATCTCCTCTTTTTCTCTTCAGACCAGGTTTATTTTCAATCAGACTTGCTTCAAGAACCCTGTATCAAAATGGCAACAACTGTAAACATGCTATTTAACAATGACCCACAGCCTAAATTGTCTATGAGTTGATAGCCCATGAGGCCAAAGGCTGAATGGGTTTTTGACTTGTACTATAGACCATTAGGGCACAAGGTCTAATATTGATCTTAGCATGTACTGTACCTAGCTACTAATCACTAAAAGAAATGGATGCAAACTATTTGAAATTAGGTTGAAATAATTAATTTTTGTGTTATTTTGGTTTTCAAAACTGGTACTTTTCGCTACAAGTGGTCTATCACTAATAGACCACTATTTTTTAATTAGCTCAGCAAATCAGAGTGCAGGATTTGATAGACAATTTATAGGTTTATACATTGTACTAATAAGTTATAGAAGTTCCAGCTGTGGATAGGAATTCTCATCTATAACACACTGTGAATTTAGTTCCTTTAGATGATTAAATTTCACAGAGTCTAAAAGAACCTCTCAAAGCAGTTTAGTTTTATTAACATTAGTTCACACTGTGCAAAAGCTTATGTACATTTCAAGGTATAACCATACTTATCAACCTACCTGCTAATGTCTTGTTCTTCTGCAGTAATGCCCTGGATAAATAGATCAATAGATAAATCATAACTAACCAATATGTGTTGCCCCACGTATGGCCAACAATTGTCCTATCACCTTCCCATCACCAGCAATGGTCTAAGATCATTTCTCCTACCCATCATTTTGCAGATTCTCCTACTAAAATTTGCTAACTTATCAAATACGTTAATCTAAATTGTTTTATGATAACCGCAAAATTATTAATCAATAAAAAAACTAATTGATTTGTAACCTGTGAAGTTTCAAGTCGATAACACATGACAGTGTTTATGAACAAGAACTTCCAGCAAGAGTTTCATGATTTCATTCTTTATTAATTACTGCATTATCATACATGTATCAGTGTACTATAATATTAAAATAGAACCAAAGAATCTGGAAGATCATAGTTGTACCATAGCGTCCATGTCCATCACAGATAGTAGCCATGTGGACTTGGTATGGCCATGACTCACTGTTACTATAGCAACATTTCTTACTATCTTTAATATCTATCTTAACTAACATAGCAATTGGAGTTGCATTCTCCATATGTTTTGCAATTGATTTTTTGCATGCACTTTTGGATACATATATATCCTATGAAAAGCAGACAAATGGCATATATATATATATACTGCGGTTTGCATAAACTTTGACCATTTGTGCATATATACAAGTACATCAAAAGTATACCAAAAATTATGGGATATGATCCCTGATATTGTTTTCGAGTTGTCTAGCACTTAGGCTTTCTGGGAAAAATATCAAGGATGACATCCCATAATTTCTGACATACTTTTGATATACTTGTATATATATATATATATATAAATGGTCAAAGTTTATGCAAAGCGCAGTGTATATATACACTTGATTGCAGAAAGGTTGTAGTATACATTTATACAAATACCTAATTTATTCAGTATATTTAATGATATGCAAAACAGAAAACTCGCTTTATTTATTATTTGTTTTATTCAATGAATGTCAAAATATTTTATTCTTGTGTTTTACATCCTACAGATTATAAATCAATTGGTTTTGAGGGTTAAAAAAGTAAAATTGCAATACGCATCTCATTAGGTATTTGTATAAATGTATATAGAGGATATTACATGGGCGCGGGGAGATATGAAATTTATCTTCGAGTGTTGAAAAGATCTCTCACGAGTGAGCGCAGCGAACGAGTGAGAGATTTTCAACACGAGAAGATAAATTTCGTATCTCCAAGCGCCCATGTAATATTCTGTTTATTGTATAATTATCAATGAAGTATGTTTTGGCTTTTTTAGGCAATTCTTTCCATGTATTTTTGAATAGCCATCGCAATGGTGTTATTTTCACGTGTGAAGATATCAATTTTTCGAAATAGAGAAAAATAGATATCTCATTGGTAATTATATAATAAAAATGTATACTACAACATTTCTGCTGTATATATATATATATATATATATATATAAGAAATCTGTGAATCAATTTTCCGTAAAATAGTGCTCAATACATCAATAGAAGTAGAGCAGAATATTTGTTTGAGAAGAAAAAGTCAAGACAACATTTTTTCCCGACAAGCCTGTTTTGTGAATTGCTTCACTCTTCAGGGGATTTAATGATAAGAATATTCGTTACTATCATTTATATAGAAAAATTATGCATAATTAATTAGTGGATATAGTTTAGCTGTTGCGTAGTAACGCTTTCTTTCTGTGGCGGCATGAAGATACAAGTTCGTTTCGTTCATTTAATGATGAGAGTTCTGGTCGATAGATTATTAGAAATTTTTCTTTAAGGCAAAGGTTACATCTTTTGCTGGAGCTGTTGTAGGCGGAGCTTGAAGATAGGACGCGCCACAAAATGGAGTAGCTGATATGTATATAATCTTTAGCTTTAGCTCAAGTATTTATTTAGCTTTCAATCCTGTGAGTCCATCACCCATAATGCACCCGATATAGTTATATACTATATACTTGGTTAGATCAGAATTTCTGCATATGGCTGTATACATATATTTATATATACAGCCATTTGCAAAAAATATGGCCGCTTCAAATATACATACAAGTATATCAAAAATATATCAGACACGGTGGGATATCATCCCTGATAATTTTTTCAGAAAGCCCTGATGATAGACCACTCGAAAAAAATATCAGAGATGATATGCCATAAATTTTGATATGCTTTTGATATACTTGTAAATATATTGGAAGTATGGAAGCGGCCATAATTTTTGGAAATGGCTGCATATATGTATATACATATATATATATACTCTTCACAGTCGTGATTTCTGATGTGTTTTCCTCATGAATTATTAATGAGTTTGAAAAATACATATACGCAAGAATAGAAGAACAGCATACATACATACCTGCGGCGCAGAAGAATGAGATTCCTGTAAACTAAGAGCTATAGCCTTCTCCAGGTCTTCATCCCTCTCGTCCTTATCTTTAGTTAAATCTATCACATCATCTGTTGATTATAAAAATATTTCCCATCATAAGTATTATAAACCTGTATTATAAACATGTCTTGCACAGGTACAGTAACCAATTATAAGAGAATCAAGATGCATTCTCTACCTTTACTGGTTTGACAGTTCTTTACAACACTTGTCTGCATCCCTGAAAAATTACTCAAACATGTTAAAGTGCTACTATGACGAAAATCGCTCAAACTTTGATTCAGCTGAAACTTCCTAAGAATACTCTTTAAAGGTCCAATAATCACTGTATGAAGTGTTTTCTCGATATTCAGAACGAAAGTATGATATTTTTACGATTATTTTTTGGAGTCTGTGACGACATACACTCAACATCGAACATCGCTCCATACATTTCTTTGTAGTTTATGATCAAAATATCAGTAGTAAAGGGAGAAAGAAATACCCAAACACCCAAAAATATAAATTATAGTCACAAGTAATGTGAAATAAGCACATTAGCCACCCTTTTGGCTTCATAGGAATAAAATAAATGAAGGATTTATATGCAAAGAAATATATGTAGCAGTGTTTGATGTTGAGTGTATGACGTCACAGACTCCAAAAAATAATCGTAAAAATATCATACTTTCGTCCTGAATATCGAAAAAACACTTCATACAGTGATTATTGGACCTTTAAAGAGTATTCTTAGGAAGTTTCAGCTGAATCCAAGTTTGAACGATTTTCGTCATAGTAGCACTTTAAATTCATTTGATAAACAAACATGTTAGAATAGCATTCTGTATTTGAATAAATATTCAAAAATTGCAATCATGATTCATTACATTATCTGGATATTTCAGAAAGGTATAAATTCAGTCAGGCATACGCTGCTTGTTTCAAGTGCTGTTTAGTGCGGTTTTCAAATGACTGTGAAAAGCTCAGTGCCACGCCGTGACGATTTCTAGAATTTTAATTGGCTGATTTTTTTCTCACGCAATGTGATTGATCCGAAAGTGCCGTGACTTTGGTGTGACCGTGTCCGCACCGTGTTTATGCTGTGTTCTGGGTATTTGATTGGATGGAGAGTGAATTCTCTCAAGCAATGTGATTTGTCTGGCGTATCCCTAGCCGTGTCAAGAATGTGTTCGTGTCGTGAGCTCTTCACAGTCATGCGAAAACTGCTCTATGGAAACATTACAATGCACTGATAAAAACCAAGGTTCTCATACAAGAACCAAAACCTTGTCAATTGTTCACTCCAAAATTTGTAATTTAAAGGACAAACCTTTTTAAGTATATTGCCATACAACTTTTAATGGGTAGGTTTGCTTGATCATGACAAATATATCTACTGTATAATAGATAGTCTATTGTTCTTACCTTTCTGGCTTGTTCCATCCTATAAAAAATAAATAAACCATATATTAAACACATGATAAATCAAAAAGACCTCTTTGTCTTCATATGTCATAATGTTTCCTCATTAAAGATGACATGTCATTCTCTTGAGAATAAGACTCTTTGCTTCAGTTGTTTCCATTTTCATGTGTCTTCTCATGCAAAGTCGTTAAACAAAAAAAGGTACTTTAGAAGATGACAAATGGTATGAAATGGGAAAACTTTTTGCCCCAGATGAAAATATCGAGCTCAATATTTTGAACAGCTCTTACCGTTATATGCTCTGGGTTGGTCAGAAATGTCAATGCATTTTCAACATTACCATTGGCTGCCTATTACAATAGAAAAGAAAGCAATAATTAGTTGTGCATCCAAAAAATGTAACCCTGAGATTTGTTTGATCACATGACAAATCTTGATGATACTGTAGGAACCAGGGGGAAAAACTAACTATTTACATTTTACATTTACCAAATTACAAGCACGCCCTCTCTTCGAGGCTTAAGTGCTCGGGTAGGTTAGGATCAAAGTTAGTGTTCTAATTTACAGACCCCACTTTTAAATGCATTAACATTTGGGGCTGTGACTAATTCAGCAGGGTAGATTGTTCCATTGTCTTATTGTTCATGGTAGAAAGCTGTACTGTATATATGTTTTTTTCTATAGAGGAATTTTAAAGGATCTGTTGTGATTATTTCTTGAGTTTCTTGTCAAGGGTATCAGTTCATTACAGAGATCTACATCAACTAAGTTGTTTATAATTTTGTACAGCATGACTAATCTCTGGTCAGCTCTGCGCTGCTTAAGACTGCGCCAACCAAGCTCTTCCAACATTGCGGTGACACTTGCTTCACGGCTGTAGTTGTTACAAGCAAATCTGGCTGCTCTTCTCTGTACCATTTCGATCTTATTTTAGTTCACTTGGGTGAATGGGTCCCACACAGTAGACGCATACTCAATTTGAGGACAAACAAGGGTTTTGTATGCGTTAGCTTTGATGTGTTTTTGGTGAATTTGCAAGTTCCGTCTCAGAAAACCTATGGATGAATAAGCTTTCTTGACTACAGAGCACATATGTTCATTCCAAGAGAGCTTATGATGTACAGTGACACCAAGGTACTTAACTGCATCTTTTTCCTTAAGGGTCTGGTTGTGTAGAACGTAATCATAGATGAGAGGCTTCCTACGCCATGTGACTCGAAGCACATTACACTTGTCAGGGTGGAAAGACATCTGCGAACTGTTTTCCCATTCTTCAAGAAGTTTAAGATCTTTCTGTAAGGTGGCAGCATCAGTTTCATTAGTCACAGTCATATACACAGTAGTATCATCTGCAAATAGTCGAACTTTGGACTGTAGTTTAGCTGGAAGATCGTTGATATATATTAAAAATAGTATCGGTCCAACCACGGATCCTTGGGAAACACTGCTTGTTACTTGCGCCCAGGATGACATTTGCCCTTCACATACTACTCTTTGCTGTCGCTGATGTAAGAAACCCTCTATCCATTGATTGATGTAACTGTTGATTCCATATTCTCTGAGCTTGTGTATTAGCTTCTTGTGGGGTACCTTGTCAAATGCTTTGGCAAAGTCCATAACTATAACATCTGTTTGCTTGTTTTCTCTGAGGTTCTTGTACAGGTCTTGAACAAATGTCAAAAGTTGGGTTTCGGTTGACTAAAATCCATGTTGTAGTTTGTAAAATATGTTATTTGAATCCAAATGTTTGATTAAGTGTTTTGTTACTATGTGTTCCATGATCTTTGATACAATGCAGGTAAGTGAGATGGGACGGTAGTTTTCTGCATTGTAACGTTCACCTTTCTTAAAGATTGGAGCGACATTTGTCTTCCTCCAGTCCTCGGGTACTTCACCAGAATGTAGCGCTTTGTTAAAGATGACTGTAAGTATCGGTGCAACAACTGTGGCAAGCTGTTTCAGCACCCTTGGGTGAATTAGGTCTGGCCCCATAGATTTATTGGGATTTAGGTTTTCTAGTAGCTTTCGTACGCCATCTGTTGTAATAGTTAGGTCTTCAATATGAGGATATTGGCAATCTACCTCGATGACAGGAGACTCCAGTTTATTAGGATCTGAGAAGACAGACTTGAATTGTTCATTTAAGATTTCTGCTTTGTCCTTTGCTTTGTCCCATAACTTTCCTCTATATTTCAGTGGGGACACACCAACTGAGTCTGTTTTTCTGTGTTTGATAAAGGACCACAATTTTTTATTACTTCTGTATGGTTCGTCAGGTGTTTCAGGGAGAATGTTGGTTTCTACATAGTTCCAATAAGCATCTCTAGTCTCTTTTCTTATTTTGTGTTTTAAACTGCGTAGTTTGTTCTTAATGTTCTCTTTGTTCTTCGCTCTTGCATGTTTACTTTTGCGGTATTCTTTGCCTGCAATCACGTGTCAATTTGACTGAAATTTTGCAAGTGACGGTCAAGTAAACAAAGATGGCGGCTCGCTTGGGTCAAGTTAACGATCAATCTGCCCCAAAAAAAGGTTTTTCAGAGTACGCTAGCTATCTTGACTGCATACCCAAGTCAAGATATTTAAACAAAATATCTATCTGTGGTGGAATTGATCCATATTCTATGAAACCAAAGGACTTTTCGAAGGATTTCGCCGCCTTTCCTGACTTTCAGTTCCCGGACATTTCCAACTATCTTGTAGTGTAAACATTGTTTTTTATTTTTATTTAATGTCTTTGTCTGCAAGTTGGAGCTTTTGACGTGTTATGTTTAACTCCTCTTCCATTGCACACAAAAGATCGCTGGTGAGATCCGTCTGGCCATCGGTGGCAAGGTCTTTTTGATAAATTTCTTGTCCGATCTCCCTTGTGAACCACTTCTTTAGGTATTCTAACAAACCCTTTTCTTTTTTCTTATTCGATCGGTTTGAGCAACCATAAACTGAACAGGAATCAGGCATATTTTACGAACATTTTCTTTTGACAGCTTGTAAGCACAAACATTGCTTTGTACACCAGCTGAATGCTTGACCGTCAGCTGGAAATGTGCATACATAATGACCAGAAGTGACGTGCATTGCAAGCAAAGAATAGCTTATCTCTTGTCTTAAGTAGTTTTCGTATCTTAGCAGAGATCCATGGGGATCTGTTACGTGAGGAACAGCTCTTGTGTGGTATGTGTTTGTTGATAGCTGCATGCAAATCTGATTTGAATTTATTCCATAGATTATCAGTACTTTCAGAGTTGGCATGATCTTGAATGTAATGATTTGTGATGGTAATTTGGTTTGCAATTTTTTCCCAGTAAGCTTTTTTATACAGGGGAATTCTTCTTTTAGTCTGCTCGTATCTTTTAGGTCTAATGTCAATTTCTGCAAAAACGCATCATGATCTGAGATTCTGGGGAGAATCTCAGTTCTGTTCACAAGTGTAATGTTAATAACAGCTATGAGATCCAGTGTGTTCTCACCTCTGGTTGGTTAATCAACAATTTGCGACATTCCATGGTCAGGTCAATAAATCAATAAAGAAATTATGTTGAGCAGGAGAAGGGCAATTTGGTTTAATAGTAGTAGAGGGCCATTCGATGCCCAGTAAATTCATGTCTCCAGCTAGCCATATATGGCAATTCTTTGGAAGTCTGTCAAGAGACTCATCCAACTGGGTCAGGCTCTCAGCATCGGATGCGTGTGGGCGATAATATGATCCGATAAGCAAGGGCTTACAAGATTTAACCTTGACTTTTGCCCATACGATTTCACACTGTTTCTGCAGATTGGTATCTTGTACTAATGAGATCTTTGTCGATAGCGATAAATACACCACCTCCTCTCTGTCCCGTTTCTCTATCTCTGCAATATATAGTGTAGTCCGGTGGAAAGGTCTCATTATCCTTCATATTATTTGTTAGCCATGATTCGGTTCCAGTTATTATGTCACAGCCAGTGCTGTCTAGAATGGTAGCAAGTGATTCATGATTTTTGAGGACCGATTGACAATTTATGTTAAGTATCCTGGTTGGTTGGGGGCTCTTGTTTGCCGGTTGTGGTGTAGTTGAGTTGGAGACGAGCTTGCCAGAGGAGAGCCAAAAGAGAGCAAGGGACTATTGCACGTATCTTCATCAGCAGTTGAAGTTAACAAAGAATCCATAGAGTTTGTTTGTAATAAATGGAGGTCAAATAATTTGGTACTATGATTAGGCAATGCACATTCTGAGCATATCCATGTGGCAGTGGTTAGGTGTTGTTCATGTTCAGCAGAACTCCTATTTTGACAGGTCACTATTAAACCCACTAACAAAACCTTGCTAATAAGTTTTGTTCTCAATGGCAAAAATTTCAAAGTCGCTAGTAATAGTCCCCTTCACAGTTCCCCTCGCCATCCTGAAAGGTAGCTGTGCCTTTGCATTGAAGGGAGACAGATGGTGAGCTTGCAATGATAGAGACCTCTTTTTAACACCTTGGACAGTTATTTGCATGTCTCTATTATTGTAAGCTCACCGTTCGTCTCACTTTGATGCAAAGGCACAGCTACCTTTCAAGATGGCGAGGGGAACTGTGAAGGGGACTATTGAGTGTTGCGAATAACAAAAGTTACTTGATGTGGGTTCTAAACTTTTCGGTCCTTAAATTTCTGGACTGTGGTCATAATCAGAAAACTCAACTAGTTACAGTTAGTCACACTTACTCGCTAAATACAAATTTTTGCATTTTGAGAATGTTAATTTTATGACCTGGGAAAAATACATTTGTTTCCCAGAGTCAAGGGATTCTATAATTTTCTTTCATCTAATAGGTTTGTCATCATCTGATCATGCAAGATTCTCATACAGGTATTCAATTGTCTGTGTTTACTTACAATAAATGCATTGAAGGCCTGATCATATGCTGCACCAGTAACTTCACACAACTGCTGAATAACCTGATTGTCTTCTGTGGTCACCTGATCACTACAGTCCATTGGTTTATCTAACAAACATGTTTAAAGGACTAATCATCTATCTCCCTTAATAATATTAATATCTCTCCCCCTTCCAACAAACACAACACCCATTCCTGAGATTTTGCTGATAAAAGCAATCATTCATTCAATAATTCAAAATATTTATTTACTTTTTTCGTTAATTTCTTATTTCTGCGATCAAAAAGGAATCATATGCTAGAGGAAGAAACCATTTTTACAGATATAACCGAAGGAATGACTTAAAACGTTAAACAAAGATTTTGCAGCTCTCCTAAAGGTACATGCATGTAGAAGGAAGGATGTGTGCAATATAAAGCTTACAAATGTGAGCAATTTTTAATTCCAAAATAGTATACAGTATTCTTATTTTGTTTTCATTTTTAACTATAAGAAAGCCGTTGAAAAAATCTATAGAGTAAAAAAAAATTAAGACCAAACTAGACAAACCCATAGCCAAACACCGGTTAAAGTTCACGGGAAGTTGTAACCCGGGTTGTAAAAATACTACAATGACCAAATAATATTCAATTAAAAACTCAATTAAACACTATTTTTCAAGCATTTCTTACCTTTATCTTGAAGGACAGCTGTTCTACTATCATGGCTTTCGGTTCCTGGTTGGTAGTTTTTACTGTGTGCCATGATATTCGTGGTTGAACAGCCAGTTTTCTCTATGGCTCGTTCAAACCATTGAACAACATGGCAGCCATCTTTCTTCCCCTTGCTTCCCCTACCCAGCATGCTATGCAAACTAGCGTACCCAGGATACCTTGGGACATTTGACCACAGGCAACCCAGATTGCAAAAGAGACGAACTTTTAGTCTGGGGTAGGGTATGTGAAATCAAAATTTTAGGTCTGGGATAGGGTCAGGGTTTTGAGGTCCTGGCGGCACACCCCTACCCAAGTTGGGGTGGTAGTACCCCCCCCCCCCCCCCCCCGAGGAGCTTAGCCAAAAAGCTTAGCTTATTTCTGCTTTAGTTTTTGTGTTTGTTCATAGGAAGATGTAGGCAATGCATAATACATAGAACAGCTCCAAACACTAAGTGCTTCAAGTATAATACTCTATGGAATTGTGCTTTACTTTTTTCATTAATATTCATCAAAATTATTAAGTTATTTGGAGTGGTATAGTTGAATAACTTTTATATATTTTTTACTTTTTGTTTGGTAGAATAATGAGAAAAATGATGGAAAACCTTTAAACGAAACTCAAAAAGTGGTAAGAAAAAATTATATGTATATACACACTCGACTGCAGAAACGTTGTAGCATACATTTATACATTTATACAAATATCTAATATATATATATATATATAATAGTATATATATATATATATAGTATAGACCACATTACATACTTTGTTATATATAATTATATATATGATATTTGTTGAAGTCAAGCACCTTCAAGTTATAAGTTCAAACATATTGGTAATATGAATCTCTTTTAATCTTCTTTTATAATAATTTCTGATATAGGATCCAAATTAGTCATTGATTCACAAGAAGCTGGACCAGATTTTGGAGTTGTTGAAGAGAGACAAAAAAGAAGTGGAAGTCATTATGCTCCACCCCCATCTAAAAAGGTAACATCCCTACTGCATATTCTTCATCAATAAGCTTAATAATTGTACTTTGACAAAACAAGACACAACATTGAAACTGTTATTATTATTGTTAATATTGTTATTGTTATTATTACTTGATGGTAATAATGGTTTATTAACAAATTTACTTAGTCTAAAAGAAGCATGGTTGTAGAAGATGACGTAACAGCTGGAGGAAGTTCTTCCATTCCCACTCTGGTAAGAGATTTTCAAGGTATTTCAATTCATATATTAAATAGTTTTTCAAGAGGTACATAAATCTTCCCATTTGATGTCTATCTTCTATTTGGTACCAATAATGGCGCACTATTTTAAACAAAAGCTGAATTTAAAGAGTGGTGGTGATATTACATTTATGATAGTAATCCTAAAGAAAAACCTTACTCTTTTATTTATTCCTTTTACATTAGATGCATGACAGTGTCAATCTACTAGCAAAATCCTCTGGTGGGGATCTTAAGAAATTTGGCCTGAAAGTGTTTACAAAGTTATTTACAAAAGAGGAGTGGTTAATGGTATCATAGGCCCCATAGAAAGAGTAAAAACTAAGGGGAAAGTCATTACTTGATGAAAGGAAGGTGGAACTAATGAAAAGTGAGTAAAGTTTGTCTGCATTAACTTGATTCACAGCGATTCCATCTTGATTTATTAATACTTGCACTGGAAAACTGTATAATTAGTTGTCTGTTATTTTTCAGATGCCATTGGTTTAAAATTTGGGGAGCAGTACCACTACTCAAGAAATGGTCTCTTGTCAGGCAGTCCTGCAACCAAAAGTGCCTTAATACAAAGAGAATGTTTATAAAAATGGAGGCAAAGACTGGGGAGGAGCCCATTTTTTTAACTACCAAGCCTTCCCAAAGAAAAAGAAGAAGATGATGATAAATCATTGTAGTGAGAAGTTTTGTCACTACCATGACTTATCATGATCACCTTTTCCATTGAGAAAACATGTTGAAATTTAGTTGCCAAAATACACTCCATTGCAAAATCATTTTTGGGTTCATAACCTAGAACAAAGAAGCTGAGACCAAAACGTATCCTGGGAAATAACATGATTATCCTCCAATGTATTTATTATAGTTGCAGATTCTTTCAGGGCAAAAATTTATTGACATTTGTATCACTTAATAATCTATTAATTTAATATACTTATCATGCACCATTTTGGACATGGTATAGTCATCTATGTTCTAAATTTGAACCCAATAATGATTTTGCAATTGATGCTTTGCCGAAATGGAAGCCAAAAACCAATGTTCACTAGAAGGAGCACTGTTAGTTACTTTAATTAGTAATCCTACATGGACATTCATTATGGCAGGGTTACTGAAGTAAAGTTGCTCTTTCTACTGCTGTTATAGGTTCTTTTTCAATTCTAACTCATTACAATAAATTTATTGTTGCTGTCATTTTGGGAAAGGGTCTATTGATTGCTGAATCATTAGTATTTGAAAGAAAGAAAATGCAGCCTTTCTGAATTATTTTGGTGCACTGTGGCAACTGATTGAAACATGTTTGAATTATCAAGTGTAAAAAATTAATACCTGAACCAATAATTAGTGCATTTTTTCTATGAAATATTCTACAACTTGGGCTTCAATCTAATAAGCAACTAACTTGGTAGTTGTCTTACACTGAAAATTTGCATTTACATTCTCATTGTTTTGTGCTTTAAGTGTGTGTGTGATACTCTAATGGACTCAATATCAAATGAACTTACTTTGTATGTATGTCCAAAAAAAATATATGTATATATATTTCTTTTTGCTTTAATGTGGAGATTAAAATTATTGCAGTTTCTTATTTATGTGATCATTGGATCATGATTGGTATAAGATCTTGATAAAAATTATATGATTCTTATAAGATCTTAAATAACATATTTGTTGTAAGATCCTGATAAGAATGTTATGAGATCTTAATAAGATTTTACAAGATCTTAATAAAACTCTTATAAGAATCTTGTAAGATCTTAATAAAGCTCTAATAAGATCTTGATAATAATCTTATTAAGATTCTTATAAGATTCTTAATAAGAAACATTGTAAGAATCTTGCTAAGATCTTATTCAGATTGTTATTAAGAATCTTAATAAGATTTCCACCTGGGTAGTGCCGGTTTATAATCTGCTGCCCTTCCCACTTGAGACCCAGTTCTGGCTGGTGCATATTAGAGTTGAGTTTGTTTGATGTGTTGTTCTCTCCCTTTCCACTAGGGTTTTTCTTCAGTTTCCCTCTTCATAAAAATCAACATGTGAGTTGGGTGTTGTATGTTGTAACTATGGAATGCAGTGGTGGTGCATGTAGAGTGAACCTCACGATAGATCCTCTTACAAGGAGTGATGGTTGAAATATATCAAAGAAACTATACTATAGTTTTACTGTGTGCTTTAGTTTGAAAACTTACTGGAAGACAATGGAAAGCCATTTCAATACTTGGGCATGTCATTCTGCACTAGGGACATAGTTGAGGGTCAACTGCCTCCCAAAACTCTTACATTGCCCAACCTATGGCCAAGACCTTTTTGTGTACATACTATAATGTACAGGCTGACTTAGTCAACACCATATGTTTCCCACTCACAAAAACAGCTCTAAGAAGTAATGCTGAAATCCAAAAGTAAAGAGGTCTGAGTAGCTTTAAAAAAAAGCCAGGCTGCTAGCATTATATCTGCCTTTATGATCAAAGCATTATTTTATTCTATATAACTGTACATGTATGGTAGTGTCATGCTATATGTCATATGATACCTATTAGACTGTATGATACACATTTGTAGCCCGAATTGATATACTCAAAATAAAGCCATATTTCGCAACCACCAAGGAACAGAAATCATTACATGGTGCCAGAAGTGAAAGGTAAAACATACATCGACATTCGGTAAGTGGTTAAATCAGATACCAAGACAGGAAATAAAAGAAAACAGCTAGCAGACCGCGTCAGTGATAGAACATCATGGCCGCAGGGTTCACGCCACCCGTTATGAACTGGCAAACCAGCGATATCAACGACGAATTCGCCAGATTCAAGCAATACTGTAATCTAATTTTCGATGGCCCATTTGCAAAGAGGTCAGATAATGAAAAATCCTCGTACATCCTACTATGGATAGGCCGTCAAGGCGTAGATATCTATGATAGTTTCACTTGGGACAGCGAAGACGAGAAAACAAATCCCGAGGACATTTGGTCAAAATTTGAAAAACATTTAGCGCCGAGAACAAATTTCAGGCTAGCTAGGTACCAGCTACAGCAGATGAAGCAATCAAACGACGAGAATATTGATGATTTTATGACCAAATGTCGCAATCATGCCAACAAATGCAAATTTCGTGACCAGCTTGAAATAAACGAGCGCTTAATCGAGCAGCTTATCATAGGCACCAAATATCGAAAAGCACAAGAGCGTATACTAGAATATGGAGATGACCTTACATTAGATAAAGCCATAGATATAGCTAGAACATATGAAGCTACATTAGCGCATGTGGCCCAGCTCCAGAGCGATGATGACAAACATGTTCAAGCTGTCAGGAAATACGAGAATCGGCACAGGAAATGCGGAAATTGCGGAGGCGAACACGCGCCAAAGAAATGCCCCGCATATGGTTCGACTTGCAATTTCTGTTCAAGATTGAACCACTGGGCTAAAGTATGCCGTCAGAAAGGCAACCCTAGTGAATCAGAAAACCCAAGCGCTAGAAAAGAACAACCATACAAACAACGCAATAACAATAGGGAAGCACGCCAAGGCAGACGCGCTGTGCATGAAATACAAACAGATGACGATTTCAATGAAGATTTCAATACCCTACATTTCCAATCGATAATAATTGGAACTATACGGCCGGCGGAACGCAGGGACGAAGCATTCGCTACTATCAGCATACAACTTCCACATTTCCCGAAAAACCGAGCGCAACTGAAAGCAAAACTCGACACCGGTGCGCAAGCGAACATCTTGCCATTAAAATTATATCAAAGCATGTTTCCGCAGAAAATCGGGACGGACGGTGAACCAAACCAAAATGCATTGAAGCCATCCAAAACCATACTCACAGCATATGGTGGAGCGAAAATAAAGCAACTAGGTACTTGCAAAATACAGTGCAGCTATGAAGGCATGACTACGACCGCGCTCTTTTATGTCACTGACGCGCCAGGCCAAGCAATCCTTGGGTTACCAACAGCACTAGACCTCAAATTAATCTCTTTGAACTGTTCTGTCGAAACACAGAATGAAGGTACACAACCACGAAAAGAAACTGCAAGACCCACAAACAACACGAACAAAATAAGCAGCAAGGAACAACTGCTCGCGCAATACCCCGAATGTTTTGACGGAGTAGGTAAATTTCAAGGAGAATATCACATCACGCTGGACCCAAATGTACCCCCTGTCATTCACTCACTGAGACGCGTGCCAATAAGCCTCAAAGATGACATTAAACGGGAACTAGATGAGATGGTCGCCCAAGGTATCATCACCAAAGTACGAGAAGGGGAGCCGACGGCATGGGTCAATAGTTTAGTATACAGAAGGAAACCCACTGGCAGACTTAGAATATGTCTTGACCCTAAAGATTTAAATGCTGCCATACAACGAGACCATCACGTAACACCCACCCTTGAGGAAATCTTGCCCAAGCTGAGCGGATCAAAATATTTCTCCATTCTAGACGCAAAGTGTGGATATTGGAATGTTGTAATCGACACACCATCAAGTTACCTGACTACCTTCAATTCCTCATTTGGCCGATACAGGTTTAAACGAATGCCATTTGGACTGAGAATGTCGCAAGACGTTTTCCAAGCCAAGATTGACCAGACATTTGAGGGTTGCGATGGTGTTATTGGCATCGTGGATGACATCGTGGTTTACGGAAAAACGGAGGAAGAACATGACATCCATTTAAAGGCGATGGTTGAGAAATGCAAAGAAACAGGCCTAAAACTCAACCCAGACAAGTGCCATATCAAACAGAACAAAATAAAGTTCTACGGCATCATCTGCAGTGAAAACGGTATCCAGCCCGATCCCGCCAAAATATCAGTGCTGAGGCAGATGAAAGAACCGGTTGATCGCCGCGAACTACAAACGTTCCTTGGGCTAGCCACCTACATGTCCCCATTCATCGCAAACCTAAGTATCCTGACCGCACCCCTGAGAGGATTGTTGAAGGAAGACACACCCTTCCAATGGAATGCCGACTACCAGGCCGCCTTCGAGAAGATCAAGAACTCGTGAAGAAATCACCCTCACCTATTTTGACGAAACAAAAGATGTAACGCTCCAGGTAGACGCCTCAACAAAAGGCCTTGGTGCAGCCCTCATGCAAGAGGGCAAGCCCATAGCATTCGCCAGCAAAGCGCTAACCGACGTCGAAACACGCTATGCGAATATAGAGAGAGAGCTCCTCGCAGTAGTCTATGGTTGTGAGCGTTTCCACACATACCTGTTTGGCCGTCCATTTACAGTGCAATCCGATCATAAGCCGCTGGAAAGCATACATCTCAAACACCTCACATTAGCCCCACCACGATTACAGCGAATGTTGCTGAGATTACAACCATACGATATCAAGATCAGATACGTACCAGGAAAAGACATGCTGTTGGCTGATGCACTATCACGACTCTCCCCAGAAGAGAAATACTCGATAGAGAACGAGAGAATACAAGTGCACGAGATCTATCCACATTTTAGCACCGAAATGATCGAGCGGATAAGAGCTAACACGGACTTAGATCAAGAGCTGACCTGCCTAAAGAAAATGGTATACGAAGGTTGGCCAACGATGATTAAGCAAGTATCAAACATGCTGAAGCCATACTGGTCCTTTAGAGATGAAATCCCAATTGACGACGGCATCCTAACCAAAGGACAACGGATCATAGTTCCCTCTACCATGCAAAAAGAAATCCTGGACAAACTACACGCTAGCCATCAAGGAGCAGAAAAAACCAAACTCCGAGCAAGATCAGCCGTATACTGGAAAAACATGAACAACGACATCGACAAAATCACCCAATCTTGCGTAACGTGCCAGGAGTTTCTACCAAGTAATCCGAAACAGCCACTGCTGCAAACCGAAATACCACCAAGACCATGGCACACGATCGCTACTGACGTATTCTACATCCACGAGTCTGAATATCTACTTGTAGCTGACTACTACAGGTTATTGAGTTGATGAAGCAGATCTTCAGTGAACAAGGAGTACCAAAGATTGTAAGATCAGACAACGGGCCCCACTACAGCAGCGCTAGTTTTCATGAATTTGCCAAAGAATACGGATTTGAACATATCACCAGTTCTCCTCACTACCCCCAGAGTAACGGTTTCATAGAAAACCAAGTCAAGACGGTTAAGGCAGTCCTGCACAAGACCGCAAGAACCAAAGAAGACCCCTATATGGCTCTACTCTGTCTTCGGTCCACTCCAATCGACAGTAAGTTGCCATCACCCTCTGAACTACTCCTTGGCAGGAAGCTCCAAGACAATCTACCGCGCTCGATAACTAGGAACCAGAACAACGAAGAGATCATAGAGAGATTAAAGAAACGACAAGAGCTGCAAAAGCACTACTATGACCGGAACACCAAGACAATCCCGGATCTTCTGCCAGGGCAGAACATCAATATTCAAGACCCCTCTACAAAGAAATGGGGACCGGCCACAGTCAAGGAAAAGTTGGACCAACCAAGATCATATACAGTCACTACTCCAAAGGGTGGAGAGCTACGTCGGAACAGAACACACATCAGAGAAGCACTGCCATCCCCCATAGGACACCAAAGCCCGCCTGCAGAATCTCCTGGAACAGAAGTGTCTAATCCAGCACCACATAATGGAATGATTACGACACGCAGTGGCAGGGTCGTGAAACCACCAGAACGATATGTATAATTTTCAAAAGAACTGTTCAAGAATAGCACATAATCGCAACATCAGTTGTATGCATGGACAGCTGATATATAGTCATTGTTACTATTGTTTTCGTTGCATGTACATCTATATATATATATATGTTGTTTTTTTTACGGAAAGGAGGATGTCATGCTATATGTCATATGATACCATAGCATTGACTGAAACCCTATATCATTCTATTAGACTGTATGATACACATTTGTAGCCCGAATTGATATACTCAAAATAAAGCCATATTTCGCAACCACCAAGGAACAGAAATCATTACAGGTAGAACCTTATTATTTTATTATTATTGACTTATTTACAGCATAATGTACGTATTTACAGGTAATTTATTTACAATAATTTTATGACATTATGTTATTAGAAAAATGTATGAAATACAAGCATGATATTAAAATATAATTATAACCATTACATTATAAACAGCATTACATTAATGTGCTAGTAAGAACCATAATATTTGTTTAGCATTATCAATATATCACAATCAAAAGATATAGAGAGAACCATCAGCTGGTCCAACATAACCAATAGCAACTAAGACCAAGTCCACTAATGTCCATACTCCAAGACCACCAAAACTGAAGAGCTTTCCAAGTCCTTCTTTCCAGTGACCCAGGTAAAACCGATCCACACCAAAACCTCCGAGGGTTAGACTAAAAATAAAACCACTATTAGAATGACATGTAGGAATCAAACAAAAGGAACATGAAGAGATAAAATAAACCAATAAAGGTTTTGCACCTTAAGAGAAAGGTTGTTGACCAGCGATATCCTGATGTCCAGGTGCAAGGTAGGTATTTGCTAAATGTACGATTACCTAACAAACAGAAAAACCATATGGTAATGTCAGAATACAATGAGATAAAACTGTTGATTATTATAACAAACATATCCAAATAAAGCTACAGTACCTATGGCAAAGTTAATTACAATCTTTAATACTATGCTTC